>NC_059366.1:46262500-46352500 GCF_019703515.2 Myxocyprinus asiaticus | reverse complement strand
AAAAAGTAGTTTAAATTTAATAATAATAATAATAATAATAATAACTGATTGATTTTATTATTATTAATATTTTGTCGTTTTATTTATAATAAATAATAATAATAATAAATAATACTTTAAAATAATAATAATAATAATAATAATAATAATAATTTCTATTGGCCTTCTGAAAAAGTAGTTTAAATTTAATAATAGCATTATTAATAATAATTATGATAATAATAATACAAAATGAAAATAATAATAATAATAATACTAATTGATTGATTTTATTATTATTAATATTTTGTTGTTTTATTAATAATAAATAAATAATAATAAATAATACTTTAAAATAATAATATAATAATTTCTGTTGCCCTTCTAAAAAGGTGGTTTAAATTTAATAATAATAGTGTTGTTGTTGCTATTATTATTATTATTATTATTATTTACAGTGGCAAGACAAAGTATGTGAACCCTTTGCAATTACCTGCATTTATGTATAAATTTGTCTTAAAATCTGGTTTGATCTTCATCTAAGTTACAATAATGAACAAACACAATATGCTTTAACTAATAACACACAAATGATTATACTGTTATTGTACATACTGAATACATCACTCAAATATTCACAGTATATGTTGTAAAAAGTATGTGAACCTATGCTAATGACGTCAACAAAAGCTAATTAGAGAAAGGGTTACAAAGTTATCTAGAAGAGCTTAAATATTCATCTGTCCACAGTTAGACAAATTGTCTATAAATGGATGATTTAGTACTATAGGTACTCTCACCAGAAGTGGCCGTCCAGCCAAGATGACTCAAAGGGCACACCGCAGAATGCTCAATGAGGTAAAAAGAAGCCTAGAGTGACAGATAAAGACTTGAAGGAATCATTGGAACTGGTTAACATCTCTGTTCATGAGTCTACTATACAGAAAACATTAGACGAGTATGGTGTCCATGGCAAGACATCACAGAGGAGGCCACCGCTTTCCAACAAAAACATTGCTGCTGCCTGAAGTTTTCCAAAGACCACCTTGACACTCCACAATGCTACTGGGAAAATGTTTTGTGGACTAAGGTTGAATTGTTTGGGAAGAACACTCAGAACTATGTATGGCATAAAAAGGGCATCGCATGCCAACATGAAAACATCCCAGTTGTGAAGTATGGTGGAGGGAGCATCATGATTTGGGGCTGCTTTGCTGCTTCGGGGCCTGGACCGCCTGCCGTCATTGAGGGGAAAAAGTTGATCAAGATATCCTACAGGATGATGTCAGAGTGGATGTGCTCCAGCTGAAGCTCAGCTGAAGTTGGGTGATGCAGCAAGACAAAAAGAAAATCTGTAGGGTGGCACGGTGCCTCACAGCAAGAAGGTCCCGGGTTCGAGTCTCAACTGGGCCTTTCTGTGTGGAGTTTGCATGTTCTCCCCGCGTTCGTGTGGGTTTCCTCCAGGTGCTCTGGTTTTCCCTCACAAGTCCAAAAAACATGCAGGTTAAGTAAATTGGAGACACTAAATTGCCCCGTAGTGGCAATTGAGTGAGAGTCCCCCAGCAACTGGGGGTTGCATCAGGAAGGGCATCCGGCATAAAACATGTGCCAAG
The DNA here is from genome assembly GCF_019703515.2 of Myxocyprinus asiaticus. NCBI lineage: Eukaryota > Metazoa > Chordata > Actinopteri > Cypriniformes > Catostomidae > Myxocyprinus > Myxocyprinus asiaticus. The sequence continues at coordinate 46,350,908 of NC_059366.1, read as the reverse complement.
TCAAATATGCGGATCACAGATGGTATCTGAAGCACGTTAATCCATTCAACTAATAGTATCTGTTCTCACTGGATATTTCTTGGGGTGTGGAAGAAAGCTAAATTTCACCAAGGGAAATGTTGACTTGAATATTCAAGAAGTAATTAGGAAAACCTGTGGAGTCCTGGAAGAAGGTTTTATAGATGTATGACACTAAACTGAAAATGAGTTTTACACCCATGGGTCAGCAGTACATCTGGAGTAAGATGACAAGGTGATGACAAGAACGACACCATCCCCTCAGTCAAGCATGGAGGTGGGTCAGTCCTGTTATGGGGGTGTTTTGCGGCTGCAGGAAACGGCTATCCTGACTATGTGACTGACACCATGGATTCTTTCAGGTATCAGGCCATTTTGGCATGACAAACGTGATGCCTTCAGTGTGTAAATTGAAGCTCGGTGATCACTGGACTTTCCAGCAAGACAATAACACCAAGGATACATCCAAGTTGTCCAAAATCTGGTTCAAGGATAGGTCGTGGAATGTCCTTTAATGGCCCTTTCAGTCCATCATTAAAATCCCATTGCAAACCTTTGTTGGGATTTCAAGGAAGCAGTGGAAGCACAGAAACCAAAGAATGTCAATGAGCTGGAAGCTTTTGCTCATGAGAAATGTGTAAAAATTCTAACAGAGAGGTGTCTGAAGTCTGAGAACACTTACCTGAAACATTTATTTGCTGTTATTAAGGATAAAGGATGCTCCATAAATGATTGACTTTGGGGGTTGAATATTTTTGACATGACATTTGTGGAGAGAATTAGTTATTTTTTATTTTAAAATTTGGATAAACTGAACTCTTTGTTCTCAAAATCACTAAAATGTGTATTAAGACTGTTTACTGAGGTTTTAGTTGATAATTTAGCTTTTAATTCACATCACCAGAATGTATTGCTAGTCAGGGGGGTTGAATAATATTGATTGCAACTGTATATATATATATATATATATATATATAGATGAAGATGAGATCACATTTTATGACCAAGTAATGCAGAAAACCAGCTAACTCCAAAGGGTTCACATACTTTTTCTTGCCACTGCAGTGACAATAATGATTATTATTATTAATATTGCACCTCTATCAGAGCTCAAGCTTGCTTCACAGATTACAATTTGAATGTAACATTTAGAGGGGGCATCGTTTTCAAATATTTAACTATAAGATGATTCATTTTCACAATCAGAGTTTTTACTGTACAGTATTTACTGTATCTGGCACAAAAGAATGAAGATCTTAATTGTGATAACAGAATTAAACTTGAACAAAGAAACTAATAAAACACTCTAATTCATAAGTTGAAACATAGTGACGAGCAGCTGCATTTAACTCAATATTACTGTACACAAAAGAAGACAAAGGGATTTCTGTGCAGGGAGTCCAATTGATCTATGAATCGTTTTTTTTTTTTTTTTTTTTTAACAATGTGAATTAATCAATTCAGGTAATGAATCAGACTTTCCAACGAAAAGTGTGTTTGATGATTATTGCCTCATTTCTTTTGGCTGTAAAGCTGCGAGCACAAAAAAATGAGCTCCTTTCATGCTACTGAAAAACTCAGTTTAGGTTAGGTAATTCATTACTTCGAATTACAGTAGTTACTGCTCAACACTGGATCAGCCAAAGTGCCTCAGCAGCACAGAGTCAGGGTTTCTTCTAGAAAAAGCAGCAGAGCTGTATTATGGATGGTCCTCTCTTAAATGTGTTTAAATAAATAAACAGATTGCTCAAGACACATCGATGCTATCTGCTGTGCTGGCCTGCAGTTCGCATGCCTTTGTATGCACATGTGTTTGTTTTGTCGGATGGGCTCATTTTCTGTTGCTTTTCACCTGGGAAACAGATGCTCGGAAAATGTACCATCCGCCATGTACCATCCCTTCGTTAAAGAGACAGTGTTCTGTTTTGGCTCTCTGCCACTGTAAACAGGATTTCCCTCAGAGAAATTCAGAGCAATCAAATCACAACTACACTGTGGTGTAGTGAAATACTATATTAGCTCTGTACTAAAACACTACATAGGCAGCTACCTTCTAAGGCAGCATTACAACTGAATTAGTATCTCAAAAGTGACTGATGTGAAACATTCTCTATGTGAAGCGCACAAGAGACTCATTTGATTTGATTGTTAGCATTGATGTTAACAACACTAATTTAACAACACAATACTCTAATAAGCATAGCATTTTAAATAAAACTTGGTGAAATATAAGCACAGCAGTCACCTCAGAAGTGTGCATATGTTGCCTTGAAATGCTCTCCACGTGAGTTTACCACTTCACTAGTAACCATGATGATAGTAGATTGTACTTACATTTGAACTTCAATAATTCTCTGCTGTTTGTTGCAGATTAAAAATGCATGATGAAACACAAAATGATCTGGCTACTTTCTGCTCTTCAGTTATATCAATAACAGCACAGTTCAAGCAAAACACAGTCTTAATTGCTCAGTGTTTGCTCTAACTGTGTTTTAATGTTGGTAATAAAATGTGGCCTGAATTTAAGGAGTCAGACTATAATGTTAATAATAGACATTGTGCATGCATCTTGATTATGATCGTGTAAAACTGACTGCTGTACCTGGCTGCCGGTAGACAGACATTGGGGTTTGTGTCTGAAAATCCAGTTCTTCCCAAAACAGCTGATAAAAACTCCATGTTCTCACCAACAGCCTTTTTAGATGATTCAGCCTGTTGATGATCAAATATACTGTATATAAATATTTGTAAATCACTTACTGCAATGGTAACAGTTAAAGTTAGTGTAGGTAGACAGAAATGTACAACAAAAATGTAAGGTATCAGTCTTATTTTAATTGAAATGTTTTTTTTTGTTTGTTTTGTTTTTTTATCATGTGACTCATTGTGCATGACACCGGAGACTCACAGCATGTGGAGGCTCATACTACTCACCGCGATCCACGCACAACTTACCATGCACCCCATTGAGAGCGAGAACCACTAATCGTGACCACGAGGAGGTTACCCCATGCGACTCTACCCTCCTTAGCAACCGGGCCAATTTGGTTGCTTAGGAGACCTGGCTGGAATCACTCAGCACACCCTGGATTCAGTCTCGTGACTCCAGGTGTGATAGTCAGCGTCAATACTCGCTGAGCTACCCAGGCCCCCCAAAACTGCATTTCTTATTTCCAAATAATTCTTCCTCAAAAGTACAAATTAATGGAAACGTTAAGAAACCAGAATCGTTAAGACGTATCAAACTTGAAACAGGAATCGTTCAATTGCTTACGATTCCTATCCCTATCCAAAGCAACTTTCAGTGCATTCAAATGTACTAATACATCTTTTTAGTATGTGCATTTCCTTGGAATTAAACCCATAATCGAGGCGTTGCAAGTGCCATGCTGACCTGGACTGAACTTAATGTGATATTGTGATGGAGAATTTCTCACCGTGCTCCAGATGTAAGCGTGAACACGCAGAAGTTCAGATATGCTTAACTCAATCTGTCCAATCAGAGAGAGGACTGCTTCCGTCACACTGTCATCTGTCCAATTAGAATACAGCTTTAACTCTGAGAGATCCAGTCCAGCCTGAACACACAAACTCTCTATGCCTACACAACAATAAAATAAAACAACAGATTGCACTTTGGGAGACAAAAACAGCCTCATTAATTCAGATACATAAAAATCTTTGACCTATGTAATATGTAAAACATTTAAAAACCATCAATTTAAATGTTTGGGGGGTGATGATGTCATGGATTTAAGAGTCTACATGTTGCTTTCTCCTGTGCTCATTTCGAATCTATTTCAGATTTTAATCTGAACAATAATTATTGTATTATTGTATTAAACTAATCCTTTAAATAACCTCGTAAGATGTTTGGACAGACGTGCCGTATCGGCCGATGAACGACCTAACACTCGTGTGTGACTTACACATGTTGATAATGAAACACAGGACAGACGCTCAGCAAGAGTTCTCAACAGTTGTCAAATATCGCTTGAATGCACAATTTCATGAGCAGAGGCTGCTAGAACTTGCTCATGCAGTCTCATGAACACACACAGGAGATCAACAGTCAGTCAATGGTTTCACTTAATAATACATTAGATTTCGGTTTGTTTCTCACCAAACCTCATCATATGCTTTCATAACAATCATGAGTCTCATAAAAATTATTTATTAGACTTCTGAATTATACTTTTGTGTCCTTTTGAAGCTTGACGAGGTGGTCACCATAAACTGCCTTTGTATGACATCACTGAGCACAACATTTATTCACAATTTCTCCCTTTGTGTTTATTGTCATATTTAAAGTCATATTGGGTTATAACAAGAACAGGGGTGAGTAAACAATGACTGAATTTTCATTTTGGGGTGAACTATCCCTTTAATACGCATAGACAATTTTAAGTGAGCCATTCACTGGTTAATTTTCTCAAACTGTAAACACTGTCTCTGTGGCACTATAAAAATTCCTCTGTTTGATTGGTCCATCCAGCCCAACACAACAACAATGACTCAACTAATGGCACAAGTTAGGGGTGGGACTATCTATTTGTTCAACCAATGGCAGATGATGGGTGTATTCAGAAAGCTGTTTGAAAACAATGCTTATTTTTTGCAATTGCATTTGGTGGCGCAGAAATTACACACTTTGAATTAAACACTTTAAAGGGGTCATGTCATGAGGAAAAAAAATGTCCTTGACATTTTGACATATAAGAGGTCATTCTACTATAAAAACATACTGTAAATTCCAGAACTCAAAACTTAATCTCCAATGCAATAAAAGCACTTATAGAAACCAAGCTGCCAAAGCGCCCTGTTCTCTACTTCTGTGATAACTCTACATCACTTGGGGTACTCATTAATTCAAGACGACCTCTACAGCAAAAACATCAAAGCCTATTTTAAAATCATCGCACCCATGGCCACGCCCACTTGTGCTCACTCGGCTTGTAAACAAAGACAGAGAGAAGGGCAAAAGGCCTACTGTCTGTGGTCTAACAACTCCTGAGCACAAAAAGGGACCCATCTGGACTATTTTGAATTATTTTTGTATACAAACATATACTACACAGACGTTTTTGACTGTTGTCATCTCTCTGGCACGTTTTTAAAAGACGCAGTGTCAAGTTACAACTCTGAAGATGATGAGTTTCATCAGCTGCTGTGGCTCCTGTTGTTGTGTTGCTTTAACTGCTCAACAAACTGTTCGTTCACCTATCAGCACTATTTTTAATTGTTGGTGTATGTAAACACGCACTTGATGGACGTCTTCGACCATTTTGTTTTGTGTCCGGCGATGTGCACCTCAGTGCAGGATGATAAACTGAATGCGTGCATCTTGTGAAGCAGTCATAAAATGAGTGTTTGCCAAGGAATTGGCACTGAAGGATATGGGACCGTTAAAAACACTATTGGACCTGTTAAAAAATGTATGTAAACAGTTCCATTCATTAATATATCAAATGTCATGATTGTTTATGATGCTGACATGCTGTGTACACCGGGCGCATCCGTTGATGCTACGCAATGGCTTGAGACTGTCTACACCCGGCGCGTTGTCACGAACTTTCTGAAACGTTTCTTTGTGTTGTTGGCAGTAGTAGCGCCAGCACAAAATGACAGCATCATTGATTATAGCATCCGGTGCAGACAGGATGTGTTAACAGCTGTGTGTGAGATAAATAGTGCAATATATTCGTATGCAATGTGTTGGATGTGCGTTATGCGTAAACCGTGAAATGTACATTTCTAGTATTTTGGTGCTTGTTTATTCTCTTCCGATTGAGTTTAAAAAATGGGCGAATTTGAGGGGCTGCATGTTGTTAGCCAATTATAATAGAGGGCATTTACATTGATGTTTAAAGGAGGAGCTGGGGCAAAAATCTAGCTTTTCAGAAAGATGGTCAGAGTCGAAAATTATCAAATATTACAAAATGATGACTGTTTTGGTGAAATAAAACATTACTAACATTATCAATGGACCTCAGCGAAGATAATCTGTGCCTATAAAACCATTTCATGTGGTCTTTAAGTGTAATAAAAAGGTATATTTACTTTTAAAAACGAATGTTTTAATACTTTATTGTCCACAGCTGAAACATTCGTTCATTAGCATCTTAACCGCAAGCGGAGACAAAAGAGTTTGTATAAACATTTGTAAATAACTTCATAACTTTGACATTCGAGACTATCTAAAATAATTTGTCGTTTTGGTGAAATGTATTCTATTTTTATATTCATTATAAAGGTTAACATTATACATGACATCTCAGAGGGTATTTCAGGTAAATCATTTGTCATAGGGTTTAAGCAGATCAAAAGTTGACTCGATAGCATGCTAAAAACAGGCATGCTAAATTAATGGATGGGCTTACTGGTTTACCATAAGGCTTAAATCCTGATGTCGAGGCAGCAAAAGGGCCAAAGATTATTATTAATGATTATTTCCTACAACTTTCTGTTTTGCTGTGCAGTCAGACAGTCCTTCCATGTAGAGGGGGAAAAAAACCCCAGCTTGAACCAGCCAAAGATGGTTTGCTGGTCTTAGCTAGTCTTCTGATCCCAATAAGAATGGTCTGTTTACTGGTTTTAGAGGGGTTGTGGGAACTTGTCAACTGGTCAGTCTGGATAGACCAGCTTAAACCAGCAGTGAAAATAATGTAATTAAGCTCCTCTGATTGGTAAATGAAGTGAGAAATCTTGTTATTGTCCACATTGAAATATACAACAGTCAGTCTATATTTTATGCATGAGTTACTGTTTTTGTCCAGAATAGTTTCTCAACCTTTATTTCCTTCAGGATGTCAGAGCTGGGAAGGAACATTGAGAGTGGAGCCAGAATGGAGATGAATTAAACATGAAATATATCCCCAAGCTCTCACAATACTTTAGCAAAGCCGAAGAGAGAGATGAGTATCGAGTGGACTGGGAAGCTGGTAGATTTTTTTGCTGCCATCAAAACCACTGGCTTCATTTTGCTAACTAGCTTCCTTACTCCGCAACTCAAAAGAAAGTTTCTCTTGGCTCTATATTTCAGAAAATGTGACTGAGGAGTTTCATTTCTGGACAAGATTGCAAACAATATTTATGAACATATAACAGCCATTCATGCAACACTGTAACTGGCAGAAGGGATGGAATAAGCAGAGGAAATGTGTGAGAGAGATGGATTGAGAGGAGGAATGTTTCAGGCAAGTGAAGAGATGGATGAAGAGAGAGCGATGGAGAGATGCTGTGGAGTGACACGTCTCTTGTTTGTGTTTTCACGGAATGGACAGATCGTCAGCTGCTTCATTAACCAAAACATGCAAGAAAAACGAAAGGAAGACAGAAAGAATTACCAAGTGAGAACACCAACACAGACCATCAATCAGCCCATCCTCTCAGTACATAAACACAGGCATTAATCAATACAAAGACTCTTGTTTGTCTTTTTATGCATATCAATTATAGTGCCAACAGTGGCAACACACATTTTCAGCCATCTTGGTTCTGAAAGTATTTTTCCCATGCATTTTTTTCAATAAAGATTTCATAAAATCCTTCATAAAAGAGTTATGAGCCATTAACCAAACCAATCACATCCCAATGTTCCAATCCTGAGTTCAGTTTGTTGAGCGTGTCCACCTGAGGGAGTAATAAACAGGTAAACACTCCTGAAACCCTTAGCAAGACAAAACGCTTTCTTGCTGACAAATGAATGAATTCATTTGATTTAATATTGTGCAGTACACGACATCTGAAAAGATGGAAGACCCTTCACAAATACTGCACTGTGCTCACTCTTTCTCTGCCCAAGACCTGTAAACATTTGGTTGGCTGAACAACTACACAAATACTAACCCTGAAACCTAACCAAATTTTTGTACTAGTGCATTACACACTTCAGAAAAATGCTCTCTAGTTCTCTTCCAGATGTGAGACATTATTGTAATGCCTCCTTGAACACGAACAGAAGGCTGTTCCAACTCAAGCAGTAAATGCTATCAACATAACTAACATCGGGCCATCACTTCATGTCATCTACACACTCAGGTGAGACTGTCATCTCGAAGTATTGGCACTATAGAGCCACATGTTTTTTTTTTTTACCAGTTTTACAAATGTAATACTTTCAACATCACATAACCCACTAATAATACACGCCAATGTGGGTGAAAACACTGGAGACCGGAAACTGAAAACAGGCGAAACGTGGAACAATTCTGCACTCAGTAGAAAAGATGGGTTAGATACCTCATTTTGGGCAAGTTCTAAAGCAGCACTGCAAGCAGGGGCGGTTCTTGGGTTAGTGGATATTCGGGGCTTAGCCAAGACCTCTGTGGATACATATGAGGCCATCTTTTGATTTAATATGGGAATGTAATACTCTTATAATAAAAGTTTTAATCTGTGGGGGGTTAATTTTATTTAGTAAATATTAATGACACCAAAACTAAAAGGTCCCACTAACTTTTGTTTCAGCCACAGATAAGCTCAAAGATCAGAAGTTGCATGATTTAAACACTATGTAATTTAAGACGTGATTTACAACAACACTAGATTGTCCCTTTTGGCTTTCTGAAGTTCAACGCACATTGAATGTTTTATAGCCTATTACTGATTTGCCAGGTGTTTTAGGTTATTTTAGATTAGAAGATAGCCAGATGCAAATAGGCTAAAACAGGTGCTTAGAATAATTGCAAGATTAGCCAAAGTTTGTGATGTTGATGGCATTGTGTCCTAATAAAAGAGTTTTGCAAAAAACATTGTATGTCATGACTTAAAAGTTTGCAAATTCCTTGAGCCCATCTGTCTACATTACTCATTTTCAGGGTTGTATATCTACTGTAAATATTTGATAGGCTACTTAAAATAAATGTCATAAAATATTGAAATATTGTTTATTGATCAGCACGTTATTTTCTCAATACGTGTTTGAGGGATCGAAATATTAACATTAGCCGACATTTAAATTAAAAGCCTAATTTTTGTGCTTGCCAATTCACTGTCAATTGGCCTTCTGTTTAATGTAGTCTGGCGTAATAGCTTTGGGAGACCACAAGGGGGTGGTATTACATTTACTGTAATTATTACTGATGGACTCGTCGATGCGCAGACAGATGCAGGGTGGCGGTGTGCATAGCTTCATAGCAATTTTTGTTGTTGTAATTTTAGAAAGCACCAGTCATCCACCAGACAGGTCCGGTGTGTGACCCCCTATAAGCTTCCCTGCCACTCACACTTTACCAAAGTTGTGTTGAAAAATATGTGTGAACAGACAAAAACTATTGTACAACAAATAGCCCCATTTATATCTGTAAAAATCTAGATATAGATCGATAATCATCTGGAACATTTTCTGATTATCGATGCGTAATAAAGGCCTATTACTTACTGCACTTTGGACTCAAGATGGCGCCGAGTATGGCTGCTGCGTTGTGAGCTCCGACACAACATAGTAGTGTTTTGTTTGTTTTGTTCACAATTCTTATGTTTTTTGTCTTGGATGTTGTTTGCCTTATTGTCTATGACAAACAAACACTTTTGGACATTGGTTCAGCAATTTCACACCGTAAACCGGACTTCACTTTCCTCAATGCCGACCTGCTGTTTACAAACACGCAAGCGGAGCCCTTTGTCTGGGCAGCACGGCCGCGGAAACGCAAAAGGAAAAGGGGAGTAAGAGTAAGACGCCGTGCAAATCGACCCCCGCTACCCACTATTCTACTGGCAAATGTTCAGTCTCTGGATAACAAGCTCTGCAAGCTGAAAGCGCGGATCTCTTTCTAACGAGATACAAGGGACTGCTGCATTATCTGCCTTATGGAAACTTGGATGTCTGTGGAGATTCCAGACTCAGCCATTGAACCCGCGGGGTTCTCTGTGCACTGAGCGGACAGAGCGAAAGACCTCTCAGGTAAAAGCAGAGGAGGTGGTGTATGTTTTATGATCAACAAATCCTGGTGTGATCAGAGGAACGTACATTCTATCAAGTCTTTTTGCTCTCCTGACCTGGAATTTCTTATGCTTCTGTGTCGACCATTCTGGCTACCGAGGGAATTCACAGCAGTCATTATCACAGCTGTGTACATCCCGCCACAAGCCGACACAGACCGGGCACTCAAGGAACTGTATGGGAGAATAAGTGAGCAGGAAACCGCGCACCCTGAGGCCGCGTTCATTGTGACCGGGGACTTTAATAAAGCCAGTTTAAAATCAGTCGCACCAAAATACCACCACATTAGTTTCAACACACGAGGGGACCGGGTTTTGGACCATTGCAACTCTCACTTCTGGGATGGCTACAAATCCCTCACCATTTGGCAAATCGGACCACTCTTCCATTCTGCTTCTGCCCGCTTACAGGCAGAAATTGAAACAGGAAGCACCCACCCTCAGAACGATCCAGTGCTGGTCGGACCAATCAGATTCTACGCTACAAGACTGTTTTGATCACAGGGACTGGGAGATGTTCCGGTCCGCCTCTGATGACGACATTGAGCTTTATGCTGATAGCATAATGTGTTTCATCAGAACGTACGTAGAGGACGTGGTTCCAACCAGAACAATACGGATCTATCTGAATCAGAAACCTTGGATTAATAGCGATGTTCGCGTGGCACCTCCGCTTTTAATTCCGGGAATGTGGAGGAGCACAAACAAGCCAGTTATGCCCTCCGAAAAACTATCAGAACCGCAAAACGCCAGTAAAGGAGCAAGATTGAAGGACAGTTCAACACCACCAACTCTAGAAGCATGTGGCAGGGAATTAACATCATCACAGACTTTAAAGGAAATAAAAACTCCGCCATGAACACCGCTGCCTCTCTCCCGGATGAGCTAAATATTTTTTATGCTCATTTAGAGGGAAATAACACCGCCCTCGCGGAGAGAGCTCTCATGGCTGAAGCTAAAGAGGTTAGTTCACTCTCCGTCTCTGTAGCGGATGTAACCTGATCCTTCCGACGGATGAATATCCGCAAAGCTGCGGGCCCAAATGGCATTCCGGGCCGCGTCATCAGAGCATGCGTGAACCAGCTGGCTGGTATTTTTATGGACATTTTCAACCTTTCCCTCTCTTTGTCTGTAGTCCCCACATGCTTTAAAACATCCACCATTGTGCCTGTTCCAAAACAATCAAAAATAACTTGCTTAAATGACTGGCGTCCTGTTGCTCTGACCCCCATCATCAGCAAATGCTTTGAGAGACTAATCAGAGATTACATCTGCTCTGTGCTGCCTCTCTCTCTTGACCCGCTGCAGTTTGCTTACCGCAACAACCGCTCCACTGATGATGCCATTGTATCTACAATACACACTGCTCTCTCCCACCTGGAAAAAAAGAACACTTATGTGAGAATGCTGTTTGTAGACTACAGCTCAGCATTCAACACCATAGTGCCCTCCAAGCTAGAAGAGAAACTCCGGGCTCTGAGCTTAAACAGCTCGCTGTGCAGCTGGATCCTGGACTTACTGTCAAGCAGACGCCAGGTGGTTAGAATAGGCAGCAACATCTCCTCCTCACTGACCCTCAACACTGGATCCCCACAGGGCTGTGTTCTCAGCCCACTCCTGTATTCCCTGTACACACATGACTGTGTGGCAACACATAGCTCCAATGCCATCATTAAGTTTGCTGATGACACGACGGTGGTAGGTCTGATCACTGACAATGATGAAACAGCCTACAGAGAGGAGGTGCACACTCTGACACACTGGTGTCAGGAGCACAACCTCTCCCTCAACATCAGTAAGACAAAGGAGCTTGTGGTGGACTTCAGAAGAAAAGACAGAGAACACAGTCCCATCACCATCAATGGAGCACCAGTGGAGAGAGTCAGCAGCTTCAAGTTCCTGGGTGTCCACATCACTGAGGAACTCACATGGTCCATCCACACTGAAGTCATTGTGAAGAAGGCTCATCAGTGCCTCTTCTTCCTGAGATGGCTGAGGAAGTTTGGAATGAACCGCCACATCCTCACACGGTTCTACACCTGCACTGTAGAGAGCATCCTGACTGGCTGCATCTCCACCTGGTATGGCAATAGCACCACCCACAACCGCAAAGCACTGCAAAGGGTGGTGCGAACTGCCAGACACATCATCGGAGGTGAGCTTCCCTCCCTCCAGGAAATATATACAAGACGGTGTGTGAAAAAAGCTCGGAGGATCATCAGAGACTCCAGCCACCCGAGCCATGGGCTGTTCTCACTGCTACCATCAGGTAGGCGGTATCGCAGCATCAGGACCCGCACCAGCCGACTCCATGATAGCTTCTTCCCCCAAGCAATCAGACTTCTGAACTCTTGATCTCCCACGATCAAATACATCAGCACTGCACTTTATTACCCTTACTCTTATATCTCACACCGGACTGTCATAAATTATATTATTATTATATTATATTCTCTCTTAACAACTGACTATCAACCGACAGCCTGAATATCAATACAGTACAATACTGTACATTCTATATATACTATATATACTTTTTTATATATTTTTATTTTTTATTTTTATTGAATAATGTGTATCTATATTGTGTGTATTGTATACTGTACAGTGTATGTTATTATTTGTATATTGTTGTGTGTAATTATGTGTATATCAGATGTTTAAATTGTGCTGTGTTAATTTGATGTTATTGTAAATTGGTATATGTCTCATCACTGTCACGACTGCTATGTTGATCGGAAGTGCACCCAAGAATTTCACACACCATTGCACTTGTGTATATGGCTGTGTGACAATAAAGTGATTTGATTTGATTGATTTTATTTGATTTGATTGGATGGACCGACTTGACACATTTTGCAGTATCTCACAAAGACAGGCAATTTGAATGTTTTGACACACAGTGGCAATCACGAGTCGTGAGCGCTGCTGGAAAGCAGCCAAAAACAAGATGTGGGTGCTGAACTGAATCGGTATTTGGCATTATAGATATTGTCATGACTTACGATGGCATGACAAGCTAAAAATAGTTAAAGCAGTGCATTGGTTTCTGTTTTAAAACAATAAACCAATCAGATGAATCTGAGGGTGGGACAAGCACCTATGAATGCACCTTCTGTTCCGATCCAATTAGCTGTTTTTAATATAAGATTTTGTCCTGTGTGAATGGCCCATAAGAAGATAGCTGCCTATATAGTAGTCTGCAACATTTAGTAGACTTTTGGAACAATGCATCTCTCAGTCTCTCTCTCTCAGGGTTCTGACTGGTTTTTGTGGTCGGGGTTCTCTCTCTCAGCAGTGTTAATGACAAACATACCTGCATGCAACAGGTTAAGGATGTGTTCATTCTCTTTCACATCTGTTTGGAGTTTTCTGGATTCATGGACAGTCTGCACCAGATTCCACTTCACATCATGAAGACGATCGTGTACAGAGCGAGACTCTGCTGTCTGTCTCTCCTCCTCCTGCTCCAAACTTCTCCTCAACTGAGAGAGACGATTAGAGAAGGATAGACATGCTTTAATGACCACACTCAAGCTCGAGTCATCTGTTATCAGGATGTGAAGGTGCTGTAATTCATGCCAGAAGCTCTCAGCTCACTATCGACCCATTGGAATATCCCTTTGAGGTTTGACAGAACACAAGGCTGCCAGTGAGTTATAGAGGAATCGATCCTGAAGCTCAATTATCGCATAAAACATTCAAACACTGAGTTTAATAGTTAGACACAGTTAAAGCTAAAACAAAGAAGCTGCTGCTGAATCAATCGGTCACTCTCAATAACACCAGACAATAAATAACAGACCTCCTGCCAAAGGTTATAAAGGAATACATGATAAAAAATCCCAAACAATCTGTAGAAAGAAAATACACAAAACAGGACTGATTTAAACTGTCTCTCTGGTATTTGGCAATTTATAATTAGGGGGTCCAAATACTGAAGGTATTTGTACTGATTTTCTTATTACTCCTCTTCTTAATATTGTTCATTTTCTGCCCTACTACCCATCTAACTCTAGGTGGCACAATATTAAGCACACTTGTGTTTTCCCTAAACAACTCCAGAACCGTATGGTCTAAAATCATAATGATTTTTCCTCTGATTCCTTGACTCAAGCCAAAAAACAAAAAACAAAAAAAAAAAGTATATGCCTGATTTAATTTCTGTCTATAACATTTTCCACCCATATAGAATTTTATGAAAAACCTACCTTTTCGAATTCCTCCTTGACCACTTGTCCCATTTGCAATAAATTTGGAATATGTTATTTACAGATACTCCTGACAAAATATTTTGATTTATCAAAGCACTTCGGAGTTACAAGACGATAAAATAATTGTTGTCCATTTTCACTTTTGGACCAATTTCTTCTTAACGCAAAGTCCAAATTTAACAAAACTTGGTCAACTACTACACAAATACATTTTAAGGAGGTACACCAAATTTCATCCAATTCTGGCCATAGGGAGTTCTGTAACTAAAAAAATCATCACATCTAGCGAGCACTGCTAACATATCCTTTGAATATTATTTCAATAAATTAACAGAAACGGTGGTTAATAAGTTGCATTGTGAACGGCCAGTCATTATGAATTTTGCCATCAACTTATAGGTCGCAAAAATTAGGCTGTATACCAAATTTTGTACGAATCTGCCACAGTATTTCCTATAAATATTTCAGTGCTCCCCAATCAATCAGTCATGCGGATTTCCATTTTAGCAACTTTTCTACCTTTGATTTTTAACAAATCAAAAAAAGTATCTAAAGAAATTTGATTCATTTTATATTCAGAATATACAGTGAGCCAATACGTTTTTGGGTTTGACTCATAATTACTTATTGGCCTATTTTTTGTGAGTGTAATATTCAAACATAAGAAAACTTAGTACACATGCACAACAGACCATTCTGAGGGCACATGCCAAATTTAATTTAATTTCAATGCTGGGTGGCACTGTAACTTGAGAAAATCCTTGCTGTGCATCTGTGATCAAAGCAATTGAAATATGACACCAAAACAACATCCACAGCATCCACATGATCTATTCTGTAAAATTTGGCTTTTTTGGTCCCATTTTCTTCACATGTGCTTGGACCACGTTAATTGCCACTTGCGGCTATATTTGTAAGATCGGAACTGTTTAAGTGTCTATAGGAAAACAAGCAAGAAAAAAACTTTGCGGGTGAGTGATTTTCATTTTTAAATGAATCATTTGTGAAATGTACTGTACTGTAACTGCACCTGCTCCACATTTGCTTTCATCATCTCCAGCTGTCTGTTCTGTTCTGAGATATATCTGAAGACAGTGAAGTTCACGTCCTCTCCTACAAGAAAAACATGAGACCAGAGAACAAGCGGAGGAAATTCATTATAAAAATAATGACTGAATGTTCTTTCACATTCACACAGGTCATGCGTGTTTAACAGTGAGAGTGATGCTGATTCAAATCATCTTAATCACAGGCGCTTCTCTATCAGTGCTGTTTATGCATCTGATATAGAAGGATTATTAAAGTTTATTAAACAATGTGATAACTTAGATGGACTTCCACAGTCTTAATGAACTGCAACGAGGCAGCGTTTAATGTAAATTAGAATAATGAGGTACAATAAAGGATTATCAATCTCTGTGTTATGAATATGTCTGTATGAATCAACATGTTCTTGTTTAGGAAATATGTGTAAATGCTGTTCTTTTTGACTCTGTGGGCAGTGTCTGTCTGAAAGATAATCTTTGTGTGTCTGTGCGTATGTGTGTGTGTGTGTGTGTGTGTGTGTGTGTGTGTGTGTGTGTGTGTGTGTAGTGGAGTGTGAGAGAATCACAGGATCTGTTATAGACACGATAAACCGAAATACCTAGAAATGTCTTCATTGACCAGGAACACCAGTTTTTTACATAGTGATGTTTTGATCTGCCACTTCAAGGTGTTAAGGTGTCGTCTATAATGCGAATCAATTTTTTAATATTTAGTTGAATATTTCTTTAATTATGATAGAATTTGCATCACATAGAGTAATATAGAAATATAGCTGCATTCAGCAATATAGAGTACATAAGGTTGACATTTCACAAGTTTATTACAAATATTTTTCTCCTAGTCCATTTTACTAATTTGTATGTGTTTTTGTTGGTAGAGTTGTTGAGAGTTCATATTTTACCACCAAACATGGAAATTGCCCATATTTCTGTTATAGGCCTTTTATTTACCCTGTCATCCAAAACTCCTCCTCCATTTTCAATGTGTCTGAAACTCTGAAAGATATATCAATTATTTAAATATTTTCAATTGTAATAACATTATCATTAGGGTTAATTTTCCTTGGAAAAATAAATAGTTTTATATAGAATAAACATCTAGATTTCAGATGGGTCTTTTTTGACCCACTTATGCATTTAAGTGGGGTGAAGTTACATATGTGTTCTAGGGTTAACATTTCAATATGTATAAATATATATACATGCAGCCGTCACAACTCCTGTCCGGTCGTGTCGTTCCCAACTCTCGGCCACCTGCCAGACCAAACTCTGTGAGACCCGAGCACGTCTTTTCTGACTGTCATAGCTGCATGTCTGATTGGGGATTAATACGTGAAACTACGACTGGGTTAAGGGGTGACCAGCCCTTTTTTTTATTTTTTTTTTATTTAATTATTATTTTCTTTCTAGATTGTTTTGTTTGTTATTTTGGGCCAGGAGTTACCATAAAGTCTTTCTCCCTGTTGTTTTACTGTAAATATCACTTACAACAAATATATATATATATATATATATATATACAGTTAAATTTGTACCCTTGTGTTCTCTATTGTTTGGCAGTGGTGGGCCGTGATGGATTTCAGTATTGAAAGATTAAATCAATAAAAGATTGTTGTGGGTCTAAATGTCATGTTTTATTGTACTGCATGTTTAGCTAGTGATTATGCTCCTGTACGCAGCTGATCTCCTCATCCTGAAATCTCAAAATAGTCTTAATAAGTACTGTTGTGTTATACTCTTTCCGATCACCAACTTAACACGTGTAAATACAACATCTCCATCCTCCACTGCTTCATTGTGTCCAATTTATTTATGATCCTGTCGTTCAGCCTTTCACATGTTTTTACATCTTCCGTTACATTTTAATCCATCAATGGCATATTTTCTCTTCAGAAAGTTTCTCTTCACCTGTTGCATTAACCACAAGCAGGCTTGAATAGTTACTTTTAATAGTGATTGGTTATGAACACAAATTTAATTTGGCCTCCGTTTGGCCTGTTTGGATGCTGTTTGAATGGAACCAGATGATTCTTGCGTCCTTTGAATATCCATTTTAATTGGTCAGTTTACTAGTGACAGGAGGCTTGATGCCATTAAAGTCATCTGAGTTGTGTATTTCAGTAGGTAAATTAATAATAAACAAAACTGTTAATTTGATTACTTTTGTTGATACGTTATTTTTTAATACATATTTGTGGAGGCTCAGCCGCCACTGGTGTTTGGTCTGACGGTTGAGCGGTAGGTGTTACCTTAATATAATTGGGGACATAATAACACACGCACACACGCTTATTTAAATGTAGATTTATTTAAATATTTTTTTATTTTATTTAGTAAAATTTTCCTTTAATTTGATGGAAATTTGTAATGAAATTTTATAAGGAATCAATCTTAAATTAATTTATATTATATATAAATATATAGATAGATAGATATAATTTTATCATATAATATTATAATAATAAAATAATATATAGCTATTTATTTTAAGATTAACACTTTAAAATGTTTCATTTCCTGTAAACTGAATTGAGTAATTGTGTGCATATTATGAATTCATAATAACTGTGAAGGGTTTCAAATTATTAAGCAGCATGTTTGGTAAATGACAAAACAACTTTATCTTTTTTTTTTTTTTTTTTTTTTTTTTTTTAAGTGTAGTTTAATGTGGATATCTCAACTGTACTCTTAAAAAACACACAAAAAATTTTTTTTATGAAAATTTAAAAATGCAAAAAGGTTTGTGCAACAGTTAGGAGAGAGAAAATATCCTTAGTTCACTATGAAAACAATAATACAATTAATTAATAATTAATTCCCTGTAATGTCTGATTGGTGTGTGTGTGTGTGTGTGTGTGGAAAAACAGATGTTTTGATGTCATGTTTCTCAGACAGCCTCTTACTCTCCATGAATGTGTGATAGAGGAGTTCACTGTTGATCTGCTCTGTTTGTGCCTCCTTCTGCTCCTCCAGAGCTTTTCTTGCGATCTCCCTCAGATGCTCCTGTTCGTCTCTCCTCAGGCCTGGCAGCAGACTGGAGCGTCTCCTGCCATTCCTAAAAACCTCCACAGCTGCAGCAAACCCCACAGCCGTTTCACGAAACATCTGCTCCACCAGAGTAGAGCGCCTCCTGGAGACTGGGGGACAAGACGATAAAAATTTTACATTTGTGACATGCAATTTCTGCACCACTAGTGGCAGCAAATGGAATTGCAAAAATAATGACTGCTGTCAAACAGGTTTTAGTCTGAACTTTATTACACTGTTAATGGTCACTGCTGTTCGAAATGGCCAACTCTGATTAAAAATGAAAGACTTCAGGTCAGTTTAGCGCAGCAAATTGCGCTGGAAGTGAACGCCCCTTTACAGTTGGATTTAAGCCATGCATTATGTTGTACAAACAGACCAGTATCTCCACATTATTTAGTCACAGAAGTACATTTTTACTCACGTTTGGCCCTTGGTGAGTGTTATGTACCTTGAAAATGGGCTATGTGTAATACAGTCTCATATAGGAAGCTATTAATGTCAATAAGGGACTAAAAACAGCATATATGCACAAGGCACTGAATGGGGACAAATTAGAGGTCTGCTACCCAACCCATGCCTGGTAGGACCCCGACAAACCATTGTGTTTTGCACCAGGTTTGGGTCCATTTTTCAAAGTATAGCTTCGGGTTTTTAATAAATGAAAAAATAAATTATTAATATTATTATAAATATTTTTATAATATTAAATATTTATGAAAATGTAAGCTACATTTAGTAAAATATTATTTTTCCTTTTAATGCAAATTGTTTCAGCTTTTTTAAAAATGTTCCTTGAGACACGTGTTCTGTTTAATTTTTTGTGCTCTCATTCTTGCTTTTTTTTTTTAGCACAAAAACACATTCAGTCTTCCCTTTTGCTCTACCGTTCTGAGGATCTACGTGCCTTGTTAAAACTGTACGTTTAATGTTACTATACTGTTACGAATGTTGCCTATGATGCTTAAATATATTACAATCTGTTGCAATATGATTTACTTGCTTGGAGTAGAAATCATGTAAAGAAAGTGAGCGAGGGCCTGGGCTTAGAATTTAACGGTAATTTGATCTGACATTTAATAACTTTGAAAATGTTGCAGATTTATAGCTAATGAGAATCCCTGAAATTATCACATTTATTTTGAGACAAAATATTTATCATTTTCAGTTTTGTTCATGGTGATTCAATCAAACATTTCTTTTTTTTTAAATAACTGTCCAGTAAGCAAAAGAATAGTATTTGGGGCCAAAGGGGCTGAGTGACTCCAGTCAGGCTTCCTTAGCAACCAAATTGGCCCGGTTGCTAGGGAGGGTAGAGTCACATGGGGTAACCTCCTCGTGGTCGCTATAATGTGGTGATTTGTGCATGGATGCCGCAAAGAATAGCGTGAAGCCTCCACACGCGCTATGTCTCCGCGGTAACACACCCAACAAGCCACGTGATAAGATGCGCGGATTGACGGTCTCAGACGCGGAGGCAACTGAGATTCGTCCTCCACCACCCGGATTGAGGTGAGTCACTACACCACCATGAGGACTTAGAGCGCATTGGGAATTGGACATTCCAAATTGGGGCGAAAAAACAAAACAAAAAAATGCCATGTTTTTTTTATTTTTATAAAATGCATTTTTATAAAAAACATTCTTTTTATTATTTCTTTTCACACATATTATGTAGCACACATATTTTCAATTTTTACTTTGCAACTAGAAAAAAAGCTTCTTTTCTTTCTTTTGTTTTTTTTTTAACAGGGGGCTTTAGCCCCATTGTGCACTATCCTCTTTTAAACAATATCTTAGATGATGAGAGCTACAGCCACCTCATTTAAAGTCCAAAAAAGAACCCGGCCTTTCGGCTCATCAGCCTTGTCTTAGGCTCATTAGCCTAAACTCAAAATATCAGAGCTCAAGTTTCACTTGACAAAACTGACAGAAGATCAATAAACAAGATACCCACAGGCTATTTATGCCAAACGCCAGCGGTCTGAGTCACAACCGGCATCTTTAACCTAACATAGGCTTTGTTAAATCACTAAACATAGCCTTGAAGTGTCAGGCCACGTGTAGCTCTGGTGCGATCCCGCATCCCTGAGAGCTCGTGTGGCCTCCTGTTTATCCCCCAAAGACTCACAGACCATGGCAACCCCTTAAAATTCTCTACGCCTGTCGTCACTCCTCACAGTGGAGTTTAACTTAAGACACCGGACACAAAAGTCGAACTAAAAACAGAAGAAATTGATGCGTCCCACCGTTGGATAAGATCATGTGTCCCATGGGATGCTCCTCAGGTGCCATTACCTGACGCATGGGCAGCGCAGCATCCTCAATGTGTCACAACTGATCTGTCGTCAGCTCACGGCCGTTTGTAGCTCTTCAAAGATCAACTTCAAAGTTCTGCTTCACAAAAGTCCTTCATGGAGCACTGATGCATGTAAACAGCTGCAGAGGCATTCTGAACAATAGCTGAGCTGAAATGCGATGGATGGCAGTAAATCTAGCTCTACGTGGCACTTTGGCCTAACCCTGAGGACTGGACTTCGCCAGTGCAGTGTATTTGTACTTGCAGTTTGAGTATAACAAAATAGAATAGATGCTGTGACTAGTAGACAGAATAGAAATCGTGGCCGAAATGATCGGTACCTTTGCATTTATTTATTTTTTTTATTGTGCAAAATTTCTTTGCATAATTAAGAAAATTGCTGAAACAGAAACATTTATTTACAAGTCATTCTTCTTATAAACCTTCTGATGCTTCCTCTTAACAATCGGGCCCCTTTTTTGAGCACATAACTGAAAATGACATGCCCAAATTAAAATGGTTGTTGCTCCTGAACACTTTGGACTACAGAAACAACTGAGGTATCCTTTGATAGAAGACACTTGTGATTTTATTTCCCACGCTTATTGTCAGATTTAATAAAAGTAAAACAGGCAAAACATTAGAGAAGTTATCGAATCCTGGAATTTAAATGCACTGCGCTGATGTTTTTTATGTCATATAAAAATATTTGAAAAATGTTCCAGAGCAACCCAGAAAAGCAATGGCGCCAAAGTCACCGGTCTTACCAAGTTGTGTTTCACATTTGAGGCGGATATCTAAGAAATGAGGTTCCTGCAAGCTTTTCACGAGAAATGTAAATTCAGTCAAGCGTGTCAAGCGTGTATTTCTTTTTGGTTGCAGTTCAGTGAATTACCATGGAGCACAGTGTTGAACGCTACATCAGAAAGCTGTGCCTCCATCAAAGGTCATGGGTCATCCAGCAGGACAATGACCCCAAACACCCATTACTGGTTGACAATAAATCACTGGGCTCTGTGGCAAGTAAAGAGTTCAGAACTAAATCCCTTTGAACACAAATGAAAAGATCTGAAACCAGAAACTGGAGCAGTTTGAAAAAGAAGAATGGACCCGAATGCCAGTATAAAACCGTAGGAATGACATTAACAGCCATACGAGGATTCACAGTTATGTGGTCCAAAGAAAATATAGAATTTAGGGTGCCAATAACATTGTCTGGGCCACTTTAGGATTTCTTTGTGTAATAAGCTAACACTAATAAGCTTGTGTAGAATCTTTTTCAGCCTTTTTGTTTTGGTTCACTGCAATATGGCAATATTATTATTATGATCTTTTTTGTACTGCTCATATCAGATCAAGTGTATTAGACTATGAAGAACAGTGTTTTCAGTCGTGTATAATAAAAGCTGAATTCGCAACTCCCCGCATACAAACTGAATAATTGATGGTGTTTATACACTCATTTTGTTGTTTTCAGAGAACTCTTTTCATTTAGCGTTCAACTGAGCAAACCTCAAATCCACGTGAATCAACAACGCTCAAAACCCACAACATTAATGATGCAACAGCGTGTTAATACTGACAGATCTCTCTCTCTCATGTGAACGTTTCCTGCAGTGTGTTATGTTTCCAGAGTGTTTTCAGTGACTGTCACTTCAGCTCACAGATTTCCTGACAGTCATGCCAACAACTGTCTTTCCCAAGACTGAGAGAAGTGAGCAGAAATCCATGAAACGGGATGCACTGCACACAACATTCCCTATCTGCTTTTCCAATTATCTTTCTGTTGGAGTTTCTGTCAGATGGAGATCAGATAATGAAGATTTCCCTGTGGTGTCTTTCTGCTTTCACAGAGGGAATCTGTCTGATTATTTTCACTCAGCTAAAGGAAGCTCTATATAGTCAGCAGTTATGTTCCTCAGGCCGTTATATCAGAGCGGCTGTATTTAGTGTGAGCAGCAGAAAGTGCAGCTCTCGTCATGTCTCTTTCTCCTCAGAGCTTTTAGAAGGACGGACAGATTGTGTATGAAAGAGAAACTCTGAAAGCAAGAGTGCAGCTGCATTTCAGATGTACACTGCAGGACAGTGTGCTAGGAATGGATATAAACTCATCTGTGTTTCAAATACAATGAAACACCTACAGAAAAATGAACGAACGAAAGAATGGAAAGTTGTGAAAAGGATTGTAACACTTCACAGATGCACGGAATGTTTTGATCAGGATAGTTCACTCAATAAACATTCTCTCATTATTTACTCACCCTCATGACTTGCTTCTGTGTACTGCTAAGAATTATAAAAAAATGTTTTCTTAATCCATATTTGTCTTTTTTTTCTAAATGTCTAAAAATCCTTTTGAAAGGATGAATTTACTTGAGTATTAAAATGACATTTTTAAGATTTACGAATTTCAATTTCATAACAAAATTCAGTTTCCATCAAATTGAATTTAGTTATGTTTAACAAAATTAAATAAAATGTAATTTTTTTTTTTTTTTTTTTTGAAATATTGGTCAGTTCAATTGGATGGAATTTTGTTTAATTGAAATGTGTAAATCTTAAAATGATTTTTAAGATTTTTTATTTTTTTTAGTCTAAGACAAAGTATTTATTTTTTTCAGAGAAATCTAACAAAAATTTTTGAGTTTTATGCTTAAAACAAGAAAGAAAAAAAAATTCCAATGGGTAAGAAAAATAACTTATTTTCCCTTGGAATAAAAATAAAAAGCCATTTTTTCTTACCCTACTCCATATTATTAAAACTCTCTGAAAACAGCACATAATATATTGTCATTTTGCTTCACAAGCGGATTTACCTTGTTTTAAGGATGTTCAGATACTACTAGAAAACAATACAAAAATACTGATTAAGAACATGATTTTTTTTTTGCAGTGTAGATCACAGAAGGAGATGTGCGGCAGAATGTTAGTCTCAGTCACTATTCACTTTCATTGCATGGAAACGTGATGCAGTAAATTGAACAGTGACTGAGATCACACTTTTCATGTTCCTAAGAAGAAAGAACATCATATGAGGTTGGAACAACATAGTGCAAATGAAGACAACATTTTAATTTTTTGCGAAGTATCTCTTTAACAATAAGAGACATATACAGAGAAATGGCCAGGAAAAGTATTAGTACACTTCAGTCACACTTAAAAATGTGTCACTGCATTAGAAAACAAAATATCTAAGCAACTGCATTGCAAAAAAATCAATTAAAAAATCTGTTAAATTTACAGTACAAAACGTCATTCACTTGATATTAACCTTCTGAAACTGTAAAAAACCTGCTTTTCACTTTATAATGTACTGTTAATCACCGTAACTATTACAGAAGAGCACATGATGACATGAAGTTCATCAATAGAGACTCTTCCAGGAGCAATGATCAATAATCATGTAGAGACAGTGTTCAGTGTCACTCACACAAACACTAAACACCATCAGGGTCACACATGTGAATTGCAATAAACATTAACTAAACTACATTAAATATAAAACAGAACACCTCAATGTACATAACTGATATTAAAAATAAAAAGAAACATAACTATTCCCATAAAATATAATGAAATATGATGGGTCATGCAGGGAATTGTGGGAACGCCCAATTATTGTTTTTTACTGTAATTTTAACAATAATTTACTGTCTTGTTAAACATAATGTAAATTTTTTTACCATTAATTATACAGGAAAATCATACTTTTTACAACTAAAAAAATGTAATTTTTTTTGAACATTTTATTGTAAAAACTACTGTATTGTCTTTTAAAATATATTAATTTTTTAACTGTATATTTTACAGTTAATACTCATTAATCAGTTAACGCTTTTTTTTCCTGTTGCATTTTTACAGTCTTTTACCGTTAAAATTACAGACATTTTTTACAGAGTAGTTTCCTACATTTTTAGCAGATTTCTCTATAACAAGGCACAATATCTTAAGCCACTTTGTTTGTCAAGTAAATATATCTTTTTTTAAGAATACTTGTTATATTTTTTTATGGTAAAACAACACAAAAATTCAAATTAAGTAAATAATGTTTCATTTATTTGAAAGATAACACAAGCACACTTTTCAAACAAAAGAAACGAGTTAGATTGGACATAATAAAGCAATTGATCTAGTGTTGAAAATGAAGATGACATGCATTATTGTGACTCTGTGTTTGACAAATGTTGATAGTCAGCAAAAATGGCTCAGAAAAGTAAAACTAGTTCTGAGAAAAGCTCCAGCAGCATTTGAGACAGACAGATGGCACTTGCTTTCATGTTTTCTTAGTGTGACTGAAGTGTTCAAAAAGTTTTTTGAGTCCACGGTATTTTGTGCCAAAACAACACAAAAAGTTAGGGTTCAAAACATCTATTTAATTCACTGATGTTCTTCATCACATGATGTTCTCTCTGCAGCACCTATCGTATCTTTCCTTTCTCTGTAACAGTAGCTGCATGTGAAAATATAACATTTCTTCACTAGAAATGTGTGACAGTGATCTAAACCAAAAAGTGTTCCAGTGAACCCGAGAGCGTTCTACAATCCCCAGTGGAGCTCAGATCAGGTACGATGAACTCTAACGGTCACATCTGAAGGGCAATATCAGATGTAGTTTCACCTGATGAGTCTCCTAAGGTGGAGCTACCTTGGAACCTCTTTAATAACAATCCAAATGGAACGCAAGATTTTGTGATCACCTGTGCCATTCACTAGGGGTTTTCATGCATTAGTTGACTAGTCGAGTGCTTTGCACCATATATGAAGGTTGAGATGGAGATTAGCAATCTTTCATTTTCTCACATGCACCATCACAACTGCGCAGGACATAAAAATGAGCAATGGTGAATCCCCCATAACAGGGACCATTCCAACAACTGTTATGTAAAGCTAAGGAACAAATGTTATAACAATACAATAATAGAATATCCTTATGTTATTAGTATTCAATAAAAGTTCAAAGAAACTATGTTCATACTTATGTTGAACATGATTTTGTTACTTTTTTCTGAGAGTTTAAAACTGATAAAGCAGTAGCAAGTTTTCACGTTTTCAGGAATGTTATGCTAACCTTAAAATAACGTTCTACTCACGTTAAGAAAACTGGACAATTTTGTACAGTTCCCACAACAACAGTGGTAACATTTGGAAAACGTAGGTGAATGTTGACGCATAGGTGACTATGTTTTCTGGAAGATTAGTTGATTTGTTGACATCTCGCAAGAAAAAACATTTGCCGCATATCTCCATTCAGTAGCGCATCTTAACTTTTTCGATCTAGCGTTTCGTTGCAAATTCTGTAACAGCTCAAATCATCAAGAGTTTGGAGATAGGGGTCCTGGGTATCTCAGCGAGTATTGACGCTGACTATCACACCTGGAGTGACGAGTTTCGAATCCAGGGCATGCTGAGTGACTCCAGCCAGGTCTCCTAAGCAACCAAATTGGCCCGGTTGCTAGGGAGGGTAGAGTCACATGGGGTAACCTCCTCGTGGTCGCTATAATGTGTTTCTCGCTCTCAGTGGGGCGCGTGGTGAGTTGTGTGTAGATGCCGCAGAGAACAGTGTGAAGCCTCCACATGCTCTACATCTCCGTGGTAACGCGCTCAACAAGCCACGTGATAAGATGCGCGGATTGACGGTCTCAGACGCGGAGGCAACTGAGATTCGTCCTCCGCCACCCGGATTGAGGCGAGTCACTACGCCACCATGAGGACTTAGAGCGCATTGGGAATTGGGCAAAAAAAAACATCTACAATGTTTGTAGATACACTGCAAAAAACTCATTCTTACTGTTTATTTTTGTCTTGTTTTCCAGGAAAAGTATCTAAACATTCTTTTTTTTTTTTCACCCAATTTGTAATGCCCAATTCCAAATGTGCTTTTAAGTCCTCGTGGTGGTGTAGTGATTCGCCTCAATCCGGGTGCCGGAGGACGAATCCCAGCTGTCTCCGCGTCTGAGACCGTCAATCCGCGCATCTTATCACGTGGCTTGTTGAGCGCGTTGCCACGGAGACATAGCGCGTGTGTTGGCTTCACATCATCCACCGTGGCATCCATGCTCAACTCACCATGTGCCCCACCAAAAACAAACCACATTATATTGACCATGAGGAGGTTACCCCATGTGACTTTACCCTCCCTAGCAACCAGGCCAATATGGTTGCTTAGGAGACCTGGCTGGAGTCACTCAGCACGCCCTGGATTCAAACTAGCAATCTCCAGGGGTGGTAGCCAGCGTCTTTACTCACTGAGCTACCCAGGGCCTGATATCTAAACATTCTTAAAACAAGATGCATTTACTTGAGAAACAAAGTATAAAAATATGTTTTGTCTTATTAAAAAAACAAACTTGATTCAAAGGGGAAAAAAGTTGATTTTTCTTACCCCATTGGCAAATAGTTTTTTTTCTTCTTGTTTTAAGCATAAACCACACCAAATTTTGTTAGATTTCTCTGAAAATAAGACTTAATATCTTCCATTCTGCTTCTCGAGTAATTTTTCTTGTTTTAAGGATGTTTAGATACATTTACAGGAAATTAAGGCAAAAATACTCAGTATGAAAATGATTATTTTGCAGTGTAACGGTGTGTCCTGGCATTTAAACGACATCTAAACCAAAGTTTCAGCTGATGTCTGAAAACAAACAGCATTCTGGTGCTAAACCTGAGCTCACTTTGAAGATCAGAAACTCTGCAGACTGCTGAAACAAACAAAGAACAAGTTCAATAACTTCAAACACTCTCAACTTATATTCACGAATTACGCAACTGCTCATTTTTAGACTAGTCGTTAAAAGAAGGGGGTCGACCGGTCCATATCTGATTGTAGAATCAGTTCATGGGAACATGTTAACAGATGTGTGTGTGCCGCTATGCATCTGTGTTCACTTGCATGACATTTGGATATCATGGAAACTACCTGATTCCCATAAAGTGCTTGGGATTTCAGTGACGGCACTGGACCGAGAGTTCTGACTCGTCCCAGGATGCTGTGCTCTCTGTCTCTGTCTGTTATGTCTCTCGATGATGTTGCTGATCTTCTCCATTGCAGCTTCATATTCATTCAGCTTCATCTGATGACGAGGATGCAGCTCTTTGTCACAAGCCTCTGGGGTTCATCACACACACAGAAAGAAAACATGTTATCGCACTTACAACGGAACTTGATGGGACAATATATTCCAGAATTTTTTTTTTTTTGTACGCAGAATTTGTATTTTTGTTAATTGGGTTATATTAATTCTCCCATACACAAATGTGTGGTATTTGAGCTGTAAATTTGTCCAAATTGTCCTTTTATGACGGGACAACATTTCTAGGCAGATGAACTTTTGGGTATGATTTACTGATGTACAGTGCTGTTATTCCTACGGGTCGATTTGTCTCGAAGTAAACAGTGCTTTATGATTAGTTATACAGCAGCTAGTTGTGGTGTTTCAAGAGCATTGGGAAGCTTTATTTTGATTCACTCTGCTTATTTGCATTCGAGGCTTTCCAAATAGTGGCGGGGATTTTGATTCTTTGTTCATTTCTTTCCCTGATTCGTTCAGAGACTGTTTCTGGAGATTGCATAATTATGCCAGCAGGTGACGACAAATAAATGTCTTTTATGTTATTAGTCAGTCATTCAATCATTGGAAATTGGTTCATTAAAAAAAAGTCTTCACCACAGAAACAACAGAGGTGAATGAGAACGTTTCATTCATATAAACGATTTGTTCACAAATAAAACAATATTGTGAGCAGTGCAGAGAGCTAGAGCTTCTTCTGGAACTATTTTCACTGGCTGAGAAGAATGCACGACCTAACACGTCAAATCGTTTATCTGAAACGGAAATCATATGATACTATTTACTTTTTTGTTTTACTGTTGTATTAACCCTTGTGTGACCTTTGGGACATTTCTGTCCTTTTCATTTTTGTTTATAAAAATGTTAATGCCAACGGCATAAATATTGCCAAAGGTGTGTATTTTGGGGGGAGTTTTGATATTTCAACCTCAGTTCCTATAATACATCTATAATACACTGTGTACACAAAATAGTTACACTCGGGACCTTCAGGACAAAAATGTCCCCATTGAAACCCATTAAAACTGCAATATTTGATCTCAGTGCCATTAAAGTAATAAAATCATGAATTCTATGATATTATACTTTCATTCCGGAGCACTGGCTTCAAAATTTACATTTTTAATATTTTCCACCAGATGGCGCCATTTTTCTCATGTTTAGCCTATGGAGCAAATACAAGCTTTTCCCCTATTTTCTGTTTGCTGCATTATAGAGCACTGCAGGACAACTGAATAAATGATGCAGATAAAATTGTGTGTGTGTAAGTATGGATGTCAGAGTGTGTTTTGTATGTGTGTATTGAGAAGTATGTGTGTGTGTGTGTGTGTGTGTGTGTGTGTGTGTGTGTGTGTGTGTGTGCGCGCGCGCAAAAAACAACAGTGGCATTATATAAACAAACTGGCATTTAAAGGGTTAAAATCCTGAAAATGAATGAATATTTGGTAGTTATGATCAGGACTGATGTTGGTTAAAAAATCTAAGTCAGTGAAAGTGGAAAATAATATTAATATATAATATTTTTATGGCAGTTTTTTGACATGGACATTTTTGTCCTCTAAGGTCCTGAGTGTTTTTATTTTATTTTATTTTTTTAATAAAATAATTATTTAAAAAATAATAATGTATCAAAATCAATGTTGTTGCTAATAATTGACATATCCCAGACTGTGATAATCCCCACCCCCCACCAAAAATAAATAAATAAATAAATAATAATAATTCCCCTTAGCATTTATTATATGGAAAATTATTATTATTATTTTTCTGAGAGTTTTTTTCTTCATAAAAAACAACAGTGGCATTATGTAAATAAACTGGCATTTAAAGTGGAAAATAATATTAATATATAATATAATTATGGCAGTTTTTGACGTGGACATTTTTGTCCTCTAAGGACCTCTGAGTAACTGAGTAAATTAATGCACAAGGGTTAAATTAATATCACACATATATTGTTACATGTTTATAATAAACATCAGTGTTTGAATTGAGGTGGGGTCCTGGACCCCTCATAGGAGTCAAGGGATTAGTAAGGCCAAAATAATGTAAGGCCATTATCTGTCCCAGTTTTAATAAATAATCCAAACCAGATTTTTTACACCGGAAAATTCTAAACACGCCCGAGTGTTTTCTGAAGGAACTTACGAACGGTGACTGAGTGACACTGGCAGAGTGGATCACCACATAATAATGATAAAATATAATTTTTCTTTGAAATATGATTGTTGGTACGCTTTAACATTACATCATCTTTTATCTTAAAACTAAACTGTCGCTAGAAGTTAATTAATATGCTCATTATTTTGCCGGTATTTATCTAACAATATGTTAGCTCACGATCAAAGAGTTATAAATGTATTATCTTTGTCCATTTATTATGCTGCGCCTGTGACGAGCGGCCCTCAATATCTTTAAATACACACTCCATGCTGATAAACAATAGTGATAACAGATTCTTTACCTTCGCCAGTGATAACAGGCATCTGGCAAAGGTAAAGAATGAGCTACACCTTTTTTATAGCTCTTCACTAGACTGTTCATCTCAGCTATAGTGACCACTATTTAAATTCGAAAAATGTGTCTATTCTTGAGGCTAAATTCGTAGAATTTTTGACAGGGTTGAGTTGGCGTAAGGACAACCCCCAAGAGCTCAGACTCAATTCAGACACTGATTTACATACATAAATTATACTATTTACAGTACATTTACATAGATTTGCAGAACAAGCATTAAAATGGTACTGTCTCTTTAAGAATAGAGTCAGTTCAGCGAGTGTCTCACAGAAGTGTTTCGACTGAGTGCATATTAACGAGAGAGGAGTCTAGCGGCTTCTTTACTGTACCCGTGCTTTGTGTGATTAGAAATAAATGTTTCTGTTCTTGTTGTTTTTGATCAGAACAGAAAGAATATTAAAAGAGATATTATTCAGTCTTTGGATTACATTACATGGAACAAGTCAAACCAAACGTACCCTGCATCTCAATCCGGACCCTATCCACCCTAAACAGTACTGAGATTAGAATTAAGGTCTCCCAAATCATAGTATGTGGAAATGAGTGTCCCAAAGTTGCCTGGATGGTCTACTATTCCCAGTAGATTTTCAGAGTTTGGATCTGTGAACACTTCTCCGGCTAATGTTTACATTTACATTTATGCATTTGGCAGATGCTTTTATCCAAAGCGACTTACAGTGCCCTGATTACAGGGACAATCCCCCTGGAGCAACCTGGAGTTAAGTGGACACTTAACTCAAGGACACAATGGTGGTGACTGTGGTATTGAACCAACAACCTTCCGCTTACCAGGTCAATGCTTTAGTCCACTACACCACCACCACTCCCACAATCCCTTGCTCGACAGAAGAGGAGCTGACCGTTCACTTCAGAACTACAATTGTCTAACGTGAAAAATTACAAACATGCTGATGAGACTGACGGCGCATCTCCACTTCATGTTTTTACAACAAAAATCAATATTAAATGTTACGTAATTTGAACACTGTGAAGAGAAACTATTTTGTTCTCGGTGTTGGATGAAGATGCTTGTAATGGTGTAAGGGATGGGCAAGGAGGCGGCGGGAACCAGCTGAACAGTCAACATTAAAGCTTAATAAAAACTCAACATAAAACAAACATACAACACACACAGACACACATGCAGCATGGCCACGTGTGTCTCTCTCTCTCTCGAACTGGCGCCTCCGGCTCGTCTTTATCCCCCTCCCAGCTGATTAGCACGATTCAGGGCCAGCTGTGTGTCCTCACAGCCTGGCCCCGCCCTCCTCCTCATCACCCCCCTCCATTGCCCGACTCAGGTCAGGGAAACCCCCGGCATGACGCAATCCATTCCCTTCCTGCCGGCAGGTCTTCCCCGCCTTTCTGGAGCACTGGGAGAGACAAGGGGAGGGAAAGGGGAGAGGGAAAGAGAGAGGTGGTGCAACAGAGAGAGGGAGAGAGAGAGAGAGGAGAGAGAGAGAAAAACTTGCTCGCCGGTTCCCAGACACGCTGTCGCTGGTCCCTCAACCGCTCCTCCGCCCTCTAGTGGACGACAGCTCACTCCTCCCCCGGTAGATGGCAGCAAGCCCTCTGACCCCTGGCAGACGGATCCTCTCCTCCCCTTCTCGGCAGCCGGCAGCAACCCCTCCGTCCCCAGGCAGACGGCAGCGGCTGCTCCTTTGGCGGACGGCAGCAGTGAGGACTTGGCGACAGTGCATCCCTCCTCCTTCCTGGGTTTCGGCACCAGTGTAATGGAATAAGGGATGGGCAAGGAGGAGGCGGGAACCAGCTGAACCGTCAACATAAAAGCTTAATAAAAACTCAATATAAAACAAACATACAACAAACACAGACATACATGCAGCGCGGCCATGTGCGTCTCTCTCTCTCTCGAACTGGCGCCTCCGGCTCGTCTTTATCCCCCTCCCAGCTGATTAGCCCAATTCAGGGCCGGCTGTGTCTCCTCACAGCCCGGCCCCGCCCTCCTCCTCGTCACAACGCTGATCGGCTCATTAAATTGCGAACGACACGAGAGGATCTCGCTGCTGAACTTCTTCACCACTAAACATACACCAGCCAGTGCTAAGCACAGACATTTTTAGTCTGGAATCGATCTCTGGATTTACCGTAATTGGGATAAATCATAAAAAATCAGTATCGGGATTGTTCAAATGAAGATCGTGATTAAACAGAAAATTCTATATTTTTACCCAGCCCTAATGTGCATCGTTCTGTATGTAGTAAAATATGTGTGTGTGTGTGTGTGTGTGGAGTGAGGGGAATAGAAGTGTGTAAGGCTCACCTCTCCTCTTAGCAGTTTCACACTCATTAAGTTCTGATTGTCTGGCTCTATTTTTCTCTTGTAGAAAGCGCTCACGTTTCTCCGTATGATACAGTTCTCTCAGTAACTCCTGCATCTCTACTTTGTGACTTTGCTCCTCTGTTGACTGCTGTTCTGCTGCTCGAACCGTCTGTAACCGTGTCTCCTCCCTGAGACAGAGAGAGAAAAATCTTCAGAGAAAAGACAATTGTATAGTTCTTTAATGATGCTGTAATTTGGCCTAAAATTATGCGAAACATCTTTCTTCACAGATGAAAGAAAATCATATAGGTTTGAAACAACATGAGGGTGAGTTTTCATGTTTGGATGAACTATTCTTTTAAGGGCACTCGAGTCAGTAGATTTTTTTTTCCTCTGTCTCTCTTTTCTTTCCTTTTCTAACAGGATTACTGAAGAGAGCAGCAGACAGATCTGACTATCTGGATGACGCACAGGAGAAGAGCTTTCAAACGTTTAAAGTCTAATAAGTGACACATGAAACAGACTCTTAACAGCTCATGTGATTTCCGGAGAGTTCTGATCCTGTTCTGTAATGTGGGAAAATTGTGGCTGTACATAAATATCACGTCAATTTCACAAGATTCTAGCCGTACCTGAGCAGAAGACTTTCACTGGCCTGGTTCAGAACTCTGTCTCTCTCCTCATGGATCTCATGTAATTTCTGTCGATTTAAATCAGTTTAGTCAATGCCAAAAACTCCTGGGAGAATAAATTACAAACCTGACTGCTGTCTTTAAAGTCAACATGAAATAAAATGTAACACTTTACAGTAAGGTTCCATTTGATAACATTAGTTAAATACATTAGTTAACATGGAGTCGCGAGTTCGAATCCAGGGTGTGCTGAGTGACTCCAGCCAGGTCTCCTAAGCGACCAAATTGGCCCGGTTGCTAGGGAGGGTAGAGTCACATGGGGTAACCTCCTTGTGGTCGTTATAATGTGGTTCTCGCTCTCGGTGGGGCGCATGGTTGTGCGTGGATGCCGCGGAGAATAGCGTGAAGCCTCCACACGCACTACGTCTCCACGGTAACGCGCTCAACAAGCCACGTGATATGTTGCGCGGATTGACGGTCTCAGACGCGGAGGCAACTGAGATTCATCTTCCGCCACCCGGATTGAGGCGAGTCACTACGCCACCACGAGGACTTAGAGCGCATTGGGAATTGGGCATTCCAAATTGGGGAGAAAAAAATAAATAATTATATCACATTATGGAACTAAAATGGGGAAATGCTGTTCATGTTAAGTTTTAAAGGGAATAAAAAAATGCATGCACACTGTTTAAATCAATGCTATGGCATGTACAAACTTTGATAATTTAAAGCGGGATGACAAAGGGCAGATTCAGACAAAACTGCTGACCATAAATATTCCATAAGGAACACAGACTTACCAAATCCACTGAAATTGAATCCAGACTTGAGGTCACTGGCATTGACAATGTGCAGGGAATAAAACATGGGCAGGAAAAACTGTTGGATTTATCATCAGAAAACAACAATGTATCTCTCTGACTTCAGTTCTGTTTTTATTAAAGGTGCGCAGAGTCATTTTTTTTTTTTGATAAGTCATCTTGGATGAACACCTATGGACAGGGATGCATACGGAGCTCCTTAAAGGACAGGGCGGGAATTGTTTTTCAGAAATAATTTTGCTTGCCCTCACAATTATTTGTGTTCCATCGCAGTAAATTTCACATTCCCTCGCATTAAACTTCAGTAGCCATATTTTAACCATTATATTCATAGTGAAACCATAGTAATAATACAGGAAAATGAAAACAATTGTAATAAAAGCCATAATTTTGTAGTTAGTAGGGTTTTACAACAAATACCATGGTTAAAATATGTTTTTTGTAGTAAAACCATAGTAACCACAATATTAACCATGGTTAATCTAAACCATGGTTACTATATTAATACAGCATACTGTATTAAAACAAACTTACTATAGTAAAACCATGGTAAATATATTCAGAGGGAAGGCAAATCTATAAGTAACCATGTTTTTGGCGGAAACCATAGTTTTACTATAGTAGTATTGTAGTAACTATGAACAGTAACCATGTTTTTAATACAGTGTACTGTATACATAACAACAGTTTTAGATTAACCGTGGTTAATCTTGTGGTTTGTATGTTTTCACTCCAAATACCATGATTAAACTATGGTATTTGTAGTAAAACCATAGTAACCATAGAAATATGATATTACCATTGTTTTGGTTTTCCAGTATTATTATTATCATTTCACTATGAATATCATGGTTAAAATATGGTCACTGTAGTAAAACCATGGTAAATTGATTGCGAGGGCACGCAAACATTATCAGAAAAAAATATAAATAAATCCCACCCCTCAAGGAGGCTCAGCAGTTGCAGTATAATTCGAACGCAAACGTTTTTTAGTTTCCAGTTTACATACATTTTACAATTAAATGTTGAAGAGCTCTGATCTGAGGCACCGAAACATACTCTATGCAAGTTTGTAAATGCAAACGCTTCACGTATTTACCACTGTACCATGTCTCTGATACCATCACTATACCACGGTGCCCCACAGCACATTTTTGTAAGGATTTAGTGCTCATTTTACTCGTAACCCAGGCAAACTGAGGTTATTAATTGTGCAAATGAATACTTCAAGCTCATATGATTGAAGTGGCTACATTATTCGCATGAAACAAATCTCAATCAAACATTTTTCAATGGCTGTTATAACTAATTCTGAAGAGTTTAAAGTCTTTTGTTCTGGAGTGTAATTGCTTATGTTTCCATTAGCTGATGTTCATGTTATACAGGAAGTGATATTGTGAATTATGTGTGTGGTGAACAGTGGCTCTCACCTTCTCCAGTTTACTGTGGATCTGTGTGAATCTTCTCTTGTCTGCTCTCAGGGTATCAATGTCATGACGGAGCTCACACTTATTCATTATTACAGCATTCAGTTTCCTGTTCACCTGATCAATGAAAGGAAAGGAAATTCTTGCAAAGCACCCTGAAACGAGGTATACAGAAACTAAAGTGGGACACAACTGTTTTTTTATTTTTTTATTTATAGTTTTATGGCAAATCAAGCTGTATAACTCTTGTAATAGAAAGATATACACACTTCCGTATCTCACCCGCATCATCTCAGCTGTGTGTGTTTTTTTTATACACAAGGTAAACTCTGACCTGCTAACAAGGTGACTACTTTTAAAGCCGACTAGCAAAAATGAGCAGTCACACAAGCCTACTCGAAGCCAGGATAAGGTTGCACTAGCTGTGCGGCCTCACTTAAAGGAATATTTCCGGTTCAGCTCAATCGACAGCAGGTTTGGCACAATATAGTTCACCACTTAATATTTATTTTAACACGTCCCTCCTTTTCTTTTAAAAAGCAATAATCTGTGTTCCAGTGAGACACAATGGAAGTCAATGGGACCAAATGTCTTAATGCCACAGACCATCAACATCCCAAACATCATGATTCTGACTCATGAGTGATCATGTAAAGGTGAAGTTGTTGGATGTTGGCAAGGGTTGCGGGTACAGCAGCCTGCAAACAGTTTCGCTGAAAACTCCCCCTGTCTCTCAAGGTTGGACAAACAGAATGGTTGAGTCAACGTTGCAGCGTCGGGCTGGACGGGAGCATCAGAAATCAGAGCGATGTTTCGAAAGCACCACAGAGTCCTATTGTAACACATTAAGCTGAGATATGAGAAAGTATTTAAACATTAAAAAATAAAACACTTTAGCTGGAAGAATTGGCTCCCTTTCTTTTCATGAGTTGACATTTTTATTTAATTGACCATGTCCCACATGAAGTTGGATTGTAATTTGAATTGGCAATTTACTATATTGCTCTCCCAGCTCTCACACACACCATAGTCCAACACAAGTACTGCAACAAAAACATGAATAACTGCATCATCAATTTTGAATAATTATGCCTATTTATTCCCTAATATGTAGAAAGCATTTTTTCTCTCAAGTGATTAGAAAGATTTTGGTACATTTTAAAGATCAATATTGTCAAACAATCAGCAAATTTATCAAAACAGCATCTTTGCACCATAAAATGTCATGCAACTATTACACACTGCCTGGCCATAAATTTTTTTTTAAAAAGTTGCTGTTTGGATTTAAATAAGCAGATACTTAGAAGAAGCAGCCTTTATTTTTGTCACACATTTGCATATATTTGCAGTGAAATTCTTATTTTTTTTTTTCACAGAGTGCAGGGTCAGCCATATTATGGCACCCCTGGAGCAGATGGGGTCAAGGGCCTTGCTCAGGGGCCCAACAGTGGCATCTTGGCAGTGTTGGGGCTTGAACCCCTGATCTTGTGATTGGTAACCCAGAGCCTTAACCACTGAGCCACCACTGCCCCGTATTATTGCAGTGATTAATATGTTTCAGCTGGCAACAATTCTTTTAACCCTAACTGATGCAGTGTGTATCTTCTCATTTCTTAAACAACCATGTCGGAAGATGTTACTGTGTTTCAGAAGGGGCAAATTACTGGCCTGTATCAAGCAAAGAAAACAAACCTGGAAGGATAGTGGTGAACCGTCAGCTTCATGGAAGAAATGTGGTCGGAAATGTTCGTGAACGGAGATCACTAAAACGCTTGGTGAAGTCACATCGTAAAAAATCAACAGTAGAACTCACGGCTATGTTTAATAGTGAATTAAACACTATTAACTTAGTGAGACTAAACAACTTCAACTTGCTAGAGAGCATAAAGATTGGACTGTGGAGCAATGGAAAAAGGTCATGATTTACCCTATACCAAAGTGATGGGCGTGTCAGGATAAGAAGGGAAGCACATGAAGCGATGAACCCGTCATGCATAATGTCCACTGTACAAGCCTCTGGAGGCAGTGTTATGATCTGGGGTTGCTTCAATTGCTCAGGTCGAGGCTCAGCAACGTTATGCTGCAGTAAAATGAAGTCAGCTGACTACCTGAATGTACTGAATGACCAGGTTATCTCATCAAGTCAATGCCAAGATTCATCGAGCTCAAATTGTGAAAGAGTGGTTTAAGGAACATGAGGAATCATTTTCACTCATGAATTGGCCACCACAGAGTCTACAGAGTCCTGGATGTGCTGGAGAAGACTTTACAAAGTGTTTTGACTCTCCCGTCATCAGTACAAGATCATCAATACTAATGCAACTCTGGATGGAAATAAATGTTGTGACGTTGCATAAGGTTGTCGAAACAATGCCACGACAAATGCATGGCGTAATCAAAGCTAAAGGCGGTCCAACAAAATATTAAAGTATGCAACTTTCTTTGTTGGCCAGATAGTGTATGTTGCATTCTTTAAAATGATGTTTTTTTTTTTTTTTGTGCATAAAATGAAAGTTCACTAAATATAATAGAAAACAAATAATACATTAAATACAAATATCTATAGGTGGCATTTTAAACATTATTGATATTATATAATATTTCTGGAACACCCCCATAGTGCATGTTATGTGTATATAAACACGGTAGTGTAACTCATACTGAAAAATTAATAAATGTTTGAAAACTACTCTTACAGCAGTTAAATACATTTCTGCACTTCTGCAGACTTCTGCATCCTGTTTGCTACCTCAATTCAAATTCAGGAACTCACATTTACATTTAGTCATTTAGCCGCTTTAACCCAAAGGGACTTACAAATGAAGAACACAGCAAGCAATTTGTCATACAAAAGTCAACAGTGTCTTCATTCTCGAGCTAGCGCAGAAGAAAGAGACAGACACAATTTTGTATTATTATTGTTAAATAGTCAGTGCAATTACTGTGGATTGGTGAATTGAATTAAGATTCAAAAGGCATTCTCTATTCTGAATGGTGCACAACCCTGTCTGGCATACATTTTCAGATCACACTATACTCAATACTACTCATTAACAATGTGCTTCTGATGTGTAGACACTTCTCAACCATAACATTTAATATGCCGGACCCTATATCAGCATCTGTCACAGTTGTTACAAAAAAATAAATAAATCCAGGACAGTGAATCTGGCAAAGCTTCAAGTTACAAACCAACACAATGACATGTTATGATGCATCGTCGCCCAACCAATGACAGCAGTTTACAAGATACTGTATGCTTGCATGCACCTAGCCAGTTCTTCCCAATTTAAAGCATCTCACTTTAAGCTATTTATTTAGTGCATGTGAAAATGGAAACATTCTAGTTTTTGCTGATATAACCTGGTCAGGAGTTTTAAACTGCTGCATTTTCAAACCTGGCAGGTGCTACTTTTCACCGCCTGCTTTTGTGCGAGAGCAGTTGAGCCAATTTATAACCACGTGATAATGTCAATTTAAAAAAAAGCCCAGTATTATCGTATAACACTGCAGTGGAGAAGAGGATTTTCTAGAATAGATTGAGCACCTGTAATCAATAAAGGCTTCAAAGAGGCGTGCGGCCCCTCGGGCAAAGGGCCTCAGCAGCCCAGTTAACGGACTGTGATTGGCTGTTAAGAACGGTCAAATTAACAGCACCACAGTCAATTTATTTGTGCTCACACAAGCGAGTGAAAACGATGCTTTAGAGAATTCTTCAGTGCAAAAACGGGTCAAATAAACTCTCCCAAAAACAGAGAGAGACAGAGGGCGAGAAATCTGAGAAATCTGAGAAACCTGAGGTGATAAAAGAGACGGATGGAAGTGAGGAAACAGTGACGGAATATGAATAAAAACACACCTGCTGCAGTTTTCCTGTCAGTGTCTGAATTCTCCTGGTTTGGTCTCGACTGCTCTGTGAAACTATCCTCTCTTTTTCAATCTTCTTCTCCATGTTTTTAATCTGTGTGGAACAAACAAACACTACATAAAGCAGAAAAACCCCTAAGTATGAAATGTTCAGTGTGTAAGTGGCCCTTCAACGTTTGTGCTCCAGACATGAATGATCTTGTTGAGGAGAGGCGTGCTGTTACTTTACTGACAGACCAGACATTAATTTCTGATTGCATCTACAGTAGCAGCTTTGATACTTTTCTGAGAATAAAATGCATTTTTCAAAGAGAGACGAGGAATCTGAACCAGCGCAGAAGCCGGCAAACACCTCTTGCTGCAGGTTGGTGATGGTTTGTTTCTCTTGAGCGATGACGTCATCTATATCATCACTCTGATGCTGCATGTGTCGAATGGACGCAGTCACGTGACCCTTCACGCTCCGCTCAAACCCCGTCACCCCGCTTATAAGAGACTCTCTCTCCTGCTTCAGAGAGCCAATCAGCTGCCTGCAAATAAAACGAGAGCAATAAGAACCGATTCACTAATACTAATAAAAATTCACACTAAATCTGCAACAACACCAAACTGCACCAAGGTATAACCATATTTTTTTGGACTTGTAAAATGCTACTACTATTGTATTCTCAAAAGTACCTTGAAGTACCATGTAAATGGGTTGTTGACAAATAAGGTTGTCTGAGATGACAAAAATTTAAAATCTTTTTAAAATTAAAAAAAGTTTAAAACACGTGCCAAGTTTGTAGAAATTTACTAGTATTTCAAATGTAATACAACAATGTCTCCATGTTGGTTTCATACATTTTTGAAAAACATTTACAGCATTTCCTTCAAAAAAAAATTTGCAAGTTATGGTAGTGTGCAGGATTTATTTTCTTCATAATATTAATAATTAAAAAAATATCTTTTTTTTTTTTTTTTTCATTTTACACCACTATTTTAAAAAAAGTAAAATAAAAAAATATATAATATATATAATGTTTTTTATGGTATTTTATTACGCCGGCTGAAAGATGACGTGGGCATTAAGGGTACAGCCTTGGACTGGTTTAGACTGTATTTAAAGGATAGATCTTTTTCAGTTTGTGTTGGTAATTTGTTTTCTTCATCAGCTTCACTATACAGTGGTGTACCGCAGGGATCCATTCTTGGGTCAATTTTATTTTCATTGTATATGTGTCCATTAGGCTCAATTTTTCGCAAATACATCATCTCTTATCATTTATATGATGATGATGATACGCAATTATATATTCCACTTGATCCAACTGGCTCTCAATCTCTTTGCTCCTTAACACATTGCTTAAGTGAGATTAAAGCCTGGTTGGCTAGCAACTTGCTCCATCTTAATACTAATAACACTGAGTGTATTGTCTTTGGATCTCCCTCTGCCACAAAGGAGACTATAAGTAAGCTAGCCACTATTTCACTAAGCGTTTCTGATCAAGTCAAGAATTTGGGTTTTATTTTGGACTCTGCATTAACT
This sequence comes from Myxocyprinus asiaticus, assembly GCF_019703515.2. Lineage (NCBI taxonomy): Eukaryota > Metazoa > Chordata > Actinopteri > Cypriniformes > Catostomidae > Myxocyprinus > Myxocyprinus asiaticus. Next base: position 46,310,219 of record NC_059366.1, on the reverse strand, counting down.
CTTGACAAGCAGGTTACCAGTGTTGTAAAGGCAGGTTTCTATCAACTAAGAGTGATCTCTAAACTGAAGTCGATTCTTTCCACTAAAGACTTGGAAACCATTATTCATGCATTTGTATCTTCACACATTGACTACTGTAATTCGTTATATATTGGCATCTCTCATATAGATAGATAATTTATCCTTGTTTTGTCTGTCAAAAATTGTCTTATGTTGTGGAGTATAATTTTTGTGACACTTGTGGCACTAAAAGGAATTGCAAAAATAAAGATAGTTTTCAAACAGATTTCCCCAAAAACTCAGACCAGCCCTTCTGTCCTGTTCTATTCATCTATTGGTCAGAAAAAAAGGTAGTCCCATCCCAAGCTTACATCATTGGTTGAGCTAGAAGTTGACATGATGGACTTCTAACAGATTGCAATATACTGTAGAGCAACAGTCTGGTTCCGGAAGTAAGATTCCCGTTCACATTCTCCAGAGAGGAAATGATTATTACGATAACTTATAAACCATTAAAGGCAGACCAGTCGTGAGCTCCGAGGTTGTTCATCGATGGTATATGCTTCTGTTGAAGCCATCAGTCCACATTATTTGAACTTGTGTTAAACAAATAAAGTTTAATAGCAGAATTCCTGGTGAAGAACTACACTACCCATAATCCTAAAGAGAGATCCACCAATCAGAGAATCACAGTGAACAAAGTGCACCAAAAGAGCTCTGCAGCGACCGCCCACTCCCATGATGCATTGTGAATGATGCAATCGAGTCACTCTCCCTACACTCTCAAACTACTTATATAAATGTATATATCTGAATATTTGTTTCAAGGGATTGTAGTTCATTCCCTTATTAAAAACGTTAAGCACACAGTCTTGTATCTTTGTCTTTTTAATTAAAGTTTGTACTGTTGTGATTCACCTCGGAGCTGGTTGGTTTGGTTCATGCTTACAACTCTTGTATGAAGGATTTTATGAAATCCCTATTGGAAAAATAATTGGGAAAAACACTTTAGGATCCAAGACGGCTGAAAAAGTGGATGGGCACTGTTACGTTCTTTTCCATTTGGTGCCACTAGTGGCATAAATTACATACAGCAGCTGTAGTAAACAGCATTAGCGGAGCGTTTAGTTGGTTTAGATTGTGTTGTGTTACCTCTGCTTGCGTAAAATGTCCCGTGCATCTCTTTCCTGAAGTCTTCTAATGTCATTAAGCTTGTGAAGTGTTTGCTGAAGACTCTTCATCTCCATCTCTCCTAAACAGCACACACATTAGAGACCTCATTACAGACCACAACGCAAATCAATACCTCTTTATGGTCAAACAAAAGAGCTATTTGTGGCGGTTGTGGCCTTATAGCTTATTTTTTAGTGTATTTAATAGAAACTAACCGGTTAAAGGAATATTCCGGGTTCAATACAAGTTAAGCTCAGTCAACAGCATTGGTGACCAGGGTTGGGGAGTAATGGAAATCATGTAACTGGATTACGTTGGTAATCAGAATACAGTTACATTCAAACAGTATTTTGATTACTGAAGAGATTACTTTTTGCATTTTATTGTCATTTGTTTCATTTCATATTTAGTCTATTTAGTTGGAAACATTTATCCATAAAAATGATGAGCATTTGAACAGCGGTGAAACACTTTCTTATGATGTGTTACATTCATACGAGCAGACGGAGGGCACTCTCACACTGTTATGAGTGAAAAGGTGGATATGACGGCATTGAGGAACTTTCCCTTTATGCGATTTATGAGAGAATTCACATACGATCAGATAAAGGTGTCGTTGTGTACACTCTGTGGGGCTTTGACGTAAGTTTGGAGTAGCAGAAATAGTTAACCTTGAGTAAGTTATCATGTGAACATTTTGCTTTATGATAAGCTAAAAAGCTATTTTCATGCTATTTTACATGCACCTGCGCAACGACAGTGTGCTACGTCTTATCCAATTTTTGTGAAAGCGCTAATTCTAAGTGCAATATTCGTGCAGGCACAAAGAGCAAGTGGCCGTGAGTGGGAGTGTTTGCGCACACTGTGGGTGTATTTTATGTTAATGAAGTGGCACAAAGTACAATTTGTAATTTTCTGAGAAATAGGTAATTGAGAACCATGTCTATTCTTGGCGCAAAGTCTAAAATTAGTTTGGGGATTCCACCAGCAAATTAAATCAAAGAGCTACTGATCACTTCTTTAATTTTTTTATTTTCCCCTTTTCTCCTCAATTTGGAATGCCCAATTCCCACTACTTAGTAGGTCCTTGTGGTGGCGCGGTTACTCACCTGAATCCGAGTGGTGGAGGACAAGTCTCAGTTGCCTCCACTTCTGAGACCATCAATCCATGCATCTTATCACGTGACTCGCTGTGCATGACACTGCGGAGACTCACAGCATGTGGAGGCTCATGCTACTCTCCGTGATCCACGTACAACTTACCACACGCCCCATTGAGAGCGAGAACCACTAATCACGACCACGAGGAGGTTACCCCATGTGACTCTACCCTCCCTAGCAACAGTGCCAATTTGGTTGCTTAGGAGACCTGGCTGGAGTCACTCAGCACACCCTGGATTCGAACTCGCGACTCCAGGGGTGATAGTCGGCATCAATACTCGCTGAGATACCCAGACCCCCTCCTATTGATCACTTTTAATTCAAGCTATGATTTGTGTTTCAGAAAATCAATATGATAATTAATAATAATAATGTTAATACATTTACTTGTGTAGCGCCTTTCCAAAGCTCAAGGACGCTGTACAAAAATAAACATTTAACAGAGAAATGTATAACAAATACCATAGCTTATACATTATAAAATAACGAACAATGGGAGAGCGTTAAAGCATGTTTCAAGCGTCCCGTAACACCGTTAAGACCGCAGGTGAGAAAGGCTGATAGAGAACACATACATCATGGTCTGGAGGCAGGAGGAAACACAAACATCCTCTGTAGTACTTCACCGCTAAACACTATAGCACTGGAACGATGGCAGACAAAACGGGAGAGAGAGATCACCGCATGGATGTAGATATTGTGCCTAAAACATACTATGCACAAGTATATGAATGCCTTTAAAGGGATAAAAAAAGTTTTAAATATTGATCTATTTCTTACACACACCTAGCGTTTCATTTCAGAAGTCATTAATTAATCCAATGGATTCTTATGGATTACTTTTATGATGGCTAAGTGCTTTTTGGAACTTAAAAAATTTGGCACCCATTCACTTGCATTGTGTGGACCTACAGAGCTGAAATATTCTTCTAAAATTCTTCATTTGTGTTCAGCAGAAGAAAGAAAGCCATACACATCTGGGATGGCATGAGGGTGAGTAAATGATGAGAGAATTTTCATTTTTGGGTGAACTGCCCCTTTAATGTTTACGGATTGGCCTCATTAACTTCCATCGTAAGTGCACTCACTGTAACACATATTCTTTACCTTTAAATCAAAATTAAATATTGTGGCAATCAACATAATGCCACAAATGCAGTAGCTTGAGCTTAACTTGCATTGAACCCGAAATATTCCTTTAAGCTTTCAATAAATTATTTAACGAGCATGCCTGGCCACGCTGTAATAACATATTGCATCTTCATTGTAATTAACTTTGATCAGTTGCATTCTGTTAATGAAAACGGAGCGTAATTAACTAATAAACGTCTGCCTCTGCTGGTAGGAATTCAAAATAATGGCCATATTAAGCTGCATCCATTTGTTTGGAGTTTGATATTTCTTTAATAATCTGCAGTTGTCATCATTACGTACAGCAATACTTTTCTGAAATGGTGTCTCAAAGCCATTCCGGAACACTAACTCAGCATCTTGTCATCAGATGTAATCAACATGCACTATTAACTCATAATGCACGACAGCTATGACACCAACAGTAACGCTATTAACAGGATCTGCATCAGAGATGCTGCTGTTTACGAGCACTGCTAGTTTCCCCATGTAGTCTGTTCATTTAATGCATTTGAGTCAGACGTCTGCGACATATCACTCTCAACTGTCGCAAAAACCTCTAAAATGCACGACTTGTTTTTAAATCATCCTTCCAGTTTAACAGCAAACAGTGTGAGACTGTTGTGTCACATTACTACATTTCCACAGTTATTAATTTGAAAGTAGTTTCTAGTTTTTGTTCAAGCAGAATATTCCATCTATGCTCTATACACAGGCTTGTGAGATTTATGGTTTATGCTTTATTTTTAGATGACGTGGCTTCATTATCAAAATATAAATGTGAATATGTGGCTTGGAGAGGTTAATGTAAGCCGGTGTGAATCGGTTAGTGTCAGTAAACATAAACCTCCAAGTTGTCACAGGTAAACAAGGAGTCTTTAGTAAATGTGGGTGAACGCATTGTGTTAAACAGTTACAAACATGTGAACTGTGCACCATTTAGAATTGAATTAAGAATGCCTTTTTAATTCTCGTTCAATTTCTTAATTTGAATTAAGGCAGCAAGTCCTAATAAAAATGGATAGATTAAATTATTATTATTATTATTGTTTTTGGTATGATATACCCATAATTATGTTATTATACACACAACATATAAGGTATTTTCAGATATGTTTAAACGTTTTCCTATATATATATATATATATATATATATATATATATATATATATATATATATATATACACACACATACTGTATATATTCTTTTTTCTTTTTTTCTACTTATTTTTCAATGTATAGTATTTCATGAATAAACTTACATTTTAACTAGATTTAATACAGCCAAACTTCAATATTTAATCAACAGATTAAAATTTTAGGTCAAAATAGTTTTTATAACGCTCTGTTACAATGTGTTGGACAAGCTAATTGTTTTGACAGTACTGAACTTAGTTAAGAGACATATGTTTAATCAGTGGAGAAAAATTGGATTCACTTTATATTTGGTGTCTTTAACTACTATGTATATTTCCGATTAAAATATTAACAATACAATTAATGTATTATGTACATATGTGTTGTAGCATCATACTTACATTTAAAGGGCTAGGTACCTGCATTAATTTACATCTGCAGTTAAACTTTTAACCTTACGCCTAACCCAGAACCTAACCCTATCCCAACTCTTACCCTTACCTTAAACCTAACCATATCCCTACTCTTACCCTTACCCTAAACATAACCATATCCCAACTATTACCCATACTCTAAAACTAACCCTATTCCAACTCTTACCCTTACCTTAAACCTAACCATATCCCAACTCTTACCCTTACCCTACACCTATCCCAGTACTTACTGTAGGGCTTTACTGGTTGTTTAGATCAGTGTTACTATCAGAAATAATTAATAATTATTTCTGTAGTTATTAATCAATATTTAAATTAATTAATTGGATCTAACTCATTAAAGCCTCATATGGGACTCCAGTAAATGTAGTGTGCTACATTTAGGAGCAAGTTTGGTTATTAGCAATAATTAATAATTATCAAAGATAATTATCAATTACAAAAATCAATAGAGCATTGATGAGAATCAATGTTAGCTTTTTTTAATCCTTTAAAATCAACACTTATCAAAAGATAATCATTAATTGTTAACATTGATGAAACATTAATTACAATTAACACTAGCTTATTGATCATTCAAATTCAATCAAAGATAATTATCAATTATAAAAAATCAATAGAATATTAATAAGGATTAACATTGACGGGGCACCACCCTGAAATCAGGGACTAATAACCAAATAGTAAAACAGTCTCAATATTAGATTGTTTTCTTAGGAAAATCGATATCCGAAGAATATCGATTTTCGGGAAAAAAAACAATGAATGAAGGTTTGAATCCGAGCACTGACATCCTGTCAGCATGACACAGGCGTATGCAAAACAAACCAAAACACTTCTCTTTGTAATATAAACAAAAGTTTATTTATGCAGTAATATCAATTAATAATTAATACAATGCAGTCAATAAACTTCCAACTTACAACTACAAACTAAACAGTGATATGATTAGATATGGAAATAAAATAATCCTATAACACATAAGGTGTGTGTGTATCAGTGTGTGTGTGTGTGTCAGTGTGGTTAGTGAGAGAGAGAGAGAGAGAGAGAGAGAGAGAGAGAGAGAGTTATTAAGTGACAGCCCGAAAACTGATTTTGCGATAGCTGGAGATAAAGCAGCCGTGTTCATCACTCAGAGACGCGGTTTTACGAGCGGGGCTCGTAAAAGTCCCTTGTTATTTGACTCTTTAATGGATGAACTCAGTTGCTGTCTCACCCGTGATGGCGAAAATGCACAACAGTCCAATTTGGTTGGACCACAATACAGCAAAACAAATTCGTGATAATTAATACCCTGAGTATTAATAATTAGCGGACATGGCGGTCCGTAAACTATACAAGCAAAAACCTTGAAACACAAGAATAACACACTATAATATTCTATCTCTGCCCAGACGTAAACCTCTTACTTGAATCGCATGAGGACACAGGTAGAATGTGTTTTCCTCCGTCCTTTAACTTTGACCCGGTTCCTTGAGGCTCGTGTGATGACGAGAGGGCGTTTCCTCGCGCTGTCGGTGGGCGGTACGGCTGTTGATTGTCGGCGGCCGGTACGGCTGTTGATTCTCGGCGGGCTGGCGGAGAACTCAGAAATGTCGACTTGATTGAAGATGGAAGAGAAATCTTTAATCTCTTCACTTCTGTAGGCCAACGGATGAAGATGCGAATTGCTTGGCGGTCTCCTTCGGATCCGTTAGAGTGTTCGGTTGAACACAGAGTAATCTCAACTCGTCCAGCGAGATGGAGATTGTATGGCTACAGTTTCAAGTCGGACATTACTTCCTTAAGCCACGAGGTTGCACCGGAGAGCAGCAAAAAGCTACATCCGTATTCGGTGAACGAAGTCGCGGGAAGCCACTTTGGAAGCATTTCAGAATTATTTGAAGTCCTGATGATGTCATGTTTGAGGGACGTTCTGTTGTGTGCCTCATCCAATAGGAGTTGAGAGCTCGATCCTTTAGAGGGCAAGGCTTCATGGCTCTGTAGTCTGTTTTGGACTCCCTTTGTTTGATTTTGGCGTGATTTTTATCAGTAAGATTTACGACTTAGAAGGTGGGGGCTTAAGTTATGTTTTTACGACTGTGTTAGGCCTGCCTTTGTCTTCTATCTGAATACATGAGGCCCAACATTACCCATACCCTAAACCTAACCCTATCCCAACTCTTACCCTAAACCTAACCCTATCCCAACTCTTACCCTTACCTTAAACCTAACCCTATCCCTACTCTTACTCTTACCATAAACATAACCATAGCCCAACTATTACACATACCTTAAACCTAAACCTATCCCAAAACTTACCCTTACCCTAAACATAACCATATCCCAACTATTACACATACCCTAAAACTAACCCTATTCCAACTCTTACCCTTAACTTAAACCTAACCATATACCAACTCTTACTCTTACCCTTACCCTAAACATAACCATATCGCAACTATTACCCTTACCCTAAACCTATCACAATACTTACCCTTACCCTAAACATAATCATATCCCAACTATTACCCTTACCCTAAACGTAACCCTATCCCAACTCTTACACTTACCCTAAACCTAACCCTATCCCAACTCTTACACTTAACAAAAAAATAACCCTATCCCAACTCTTACATAAACCTGACCCTATTCCAACTCTTACTCTTACCCTTACCCTAAACCTAACCCTATCCCAACTCTTACACTCACCCTAAACCTAACCCTATCCCAACTCTTACACTTAACAGTAAACCTAACCCTATCCCAACTCTTACACTTAACAGTAAACCTAAACCTATCGTAACTCTTACCCTTGCCCTAAACCTAACCCTATCCCAACTCTTACCCTTAACACTAAACCTAACCCTATCCCAACTCTTACCTTAACCCTAAACCTATCCCTGCTCATACCCTTACCCATAACATTAAACCTAACCAAATCCCAACTCTTACACTTACCCTAAACCAAACCCTATACCAATTCCTACACTTACCTATAACACTAAACCTAACCCTATCCCAACTCTTACACTTACCCTAAACCTAACCCTATACCAATTCCTACACTTACCTCTAACCCTAAACCTAACCCTATCCCACCTCTTACACTTAGCCTAAACCTAACCCTATACCAATTCCTACACTTACCTCTAACCCTAAACCTAACCCTACCCCAACTCTTACCCTTACCCCTAACCCTAAACCTAACCCTATCCCAAATCTAACCCTTACCCTAACCCCAATCTGTACCTCAACCTCAGTGGCAGCAAATGTGAATATTATTAGAATTTTGCTGAACAACATGAAGTTACACAATAAATACATTGTATATTGGATGCACAAAATGACACTTCAAAGATCGATTAGCAGAACACAAGTATGTGTGAAACCTATCCAATGGTGGCACACTATAAAGAGACAGGTCACAATAGTGCTGAATCCAAAGGTGGCACACTATAAAGAGACAGGTCACAGTAGTGCTGAATCCAACGGTGGCACACTATAAAGAGACGGGTCACAGTAGTGCTGAATCCAACGGTGGCACACTATAAAGAGATGGGTCACAGTAGTGCTGAATCCAGTGGTAGCACACTATAAAGAGACGGGTCACAGTAGTGCTGAATCCAATGGTGGCACACTATAAAGAGACATTTCACAGTAGTGCTGAATCCAATGGTGGCACACTATAAAGAGACGGGTCACAGTAGTGCTGAATCCAACGGTGGCACACTATAAAGAGACGGGTCACAGTAGTGCTGAATCCAACGGTGGCACACTATAAAGAGATGGGTCACAGTAGTGCTGAATCCAGTGGTAGCACACTATAAAGAGACGGGTCACAGTAGTGCTGAATCCAATGGTGGCACACTATAAAGAGACGGGTCACAGTAGTGCTGAATCCAATGGTGGCACACTATAAAGAGACAGGTCACAGTAGTGCTGAATCCAACGGTGGCACACTATAAAGAGACGGGTCACAGTAGTGCTGAATCCAATGGTGGCACACTATAAAGAGATGGGTCACAGTAGTGCTGAATCCAATGGTGGCACACTATAAAGAGACGGGTCACAGTAGTGCTGAATCCAATGGTGGCACACTATAAAGAGACAGGTCACAGTAGTGCTGAATCCAACGGTGGCACACTATAAAGAGACGGGTCACAGTAGTGCTGAATCCAATGGTGGCACACTATAAAGAGATGGGTCACAGTAGTGCTGAATCCAATGGTGGCACACTATAAAGAGACGGGTCACAGTAGTGCTGAATCCAATGGTGGCACACTATAAAGAGACAGGTCACAGTAGTGCTGAATCCAATGGTGGAACACTATAAAGAGACATTTCACAGTAGTGCTGAATCCAATGGTGGCACACTATAAAGAGACATTTCACAGTAGTGCTGAATCCAATGGTGGCACACTATAAAGAGACAGGTCACAGTAGTGCTGAATCCAAAGGTGGCACACTATAAAGAGACGGGTCACAGTAGTGCTGAATCCAATGGTGGCACACTATAAAGAGATGGGTCACAGTAGTGCTGAATCCAATGGTGGAACACTATAAAGAGACATTTCACAGTAGTGCTGAATCCAATGGTGGCACACTATAAAGAGACATTTCACAGTAGTGCTGAATCCAACGGTGGCACACTATAAAGAGATGGGTCACAGTAGTGCTGAATCCAGTGGTGGCACACTATAAAGAGACAGGTCACAGTAGTGTTGAATCCAATGGTGGCACACTATAAAGTGACGGGTCACAGTAGTGCTGAATCCAATGGTGGCACACTATAAAGAGACGGGTCACAGTAGTGCTGAATCCAATGGTGGCACACTATAAAGAGGCAGGTCACAGTAGTGCTGAATCCAGTGGTGGCACACTATAAAGAGACGGGTCACAGTAGTGCTGAATCCAATGGTGGCACACTATAAAGTGACGGGTCACAGTAGTGCTGAATCCAATGGTGGCACACTATAAAGAGATGGGTCACAGTAGTGTTGAATCTCTCAGAATAAGTGCAACTGAAGTTGTGAAAGAGAACTGATGGGGCGAGATTGATAAAAAAAAAAAAAATGACTACAAACGGAGTCTTTTTGGATTTACTTGTTAAAAGCCACAATGTGTCTAACAAATCATTCGAGAGAGTTTTAACGTACAGTGCTGTGAAAAAAGTATTTGCCCCCTTCCTGATTTCTTCTATTTTTGTGTATTTTTCATCCTAAATTATTTTAGATCTTCAAACGAGATATACAAGGAACATAAAACAAAGGCGACCTGAATAAACACAAAATACAGTTTTCAAATATATATATTTTTTACTGAAGCAAAAAAGTTATCCAACAACTATATCACCCATGTGAAAAACTAACTGCCCCCTTAAACTTAATAGCTGGTTGTTCCACCTTTAGCAGCAACAACTGCAACCAAATGCTTCCGATAACTGGAGATCAGTCTTTCACAACACTGTGGTGGAATTTTGGCCCACTCTTCTTTGCAGAACAGCTTTAGTTCAGCCACATTGGAGGGTTTTCGAGCATGAACTGCCTGTTTAAGGTCCTGCCACAGTATCTCAATCGGGTTCAAGTCAAGACTTTGACTAGGCCACTCCAAAACTTTAATTTTGCTTCTTTTGAGCCATTCAGAGGTGGACTTACTCCTATGCTTTGGATCATTGTCTTAATCCAGTTGCGCTTGAGCTTCAACTCACGGACTGATGACCGGACATTCTCCTTTAGGATTTTCTGGCGGAGAGCAGAATTCATGTTTCCCTCAATTATTGCAAGTCACCCTGAAGCAGCAAAGCATCCCCACACCATCACACTACCACCACCATGCTTGACTGTAGGTATGATGTTCTTTTTGTGAAATTCAGAGTTTGATTTATGCCAGATGTAACGGGACCCCTGTCTTCCAAACAGTTCCACTTTCAACTCATCAGTCTACAGAACATTCTCTCAAAATGTTTGAGGATCATCAAGGTGTGTTTTGGCAAAATTTAGATGAGCCTTACTGGCCATTTTTTGCCAGTGTCTTTCTGATAGTGGAATCATGAACAGTGACCTTTATTGATGCGATAGAGGCCTGCAGTTTCTTGGATGTTGTCCTTGGCTTTTTTGTGACTTCCTGGATGAGTCGTCGCTGTGCTCTTGGAGGAATTTTGGAAGGTCACCACTTCTGGGAAGGTTCACTACTGTGCCACGTTTTCTCCATTTGGAGATAATGGCTCTCACTGTGGTTCCTTGGAGTCCCAGAGCCTTTGAAATAGCTTTGAAACCCTTCCCAGACTGATGTATTTCAATCACCTTTTTCCTCATCATTTCTGGAATTTCTTTCGACATTGGCATAGTGTGCTACTGCCCTTACAAAAAATCTAGAGTTCTGGCAAACTAGCAAATGAGCATGTGATTCACCGCAAATGTTTGCCAGAAGTTTGCAGTTCTTCACCGGTAGTGGTGAACCTGCTGCAAACCTTTGGCAACAATGGATAATTTGTTGATACAATATATATGATACTAGTGTGTTTTTTCTTATGCCCTGACAAAGGCAGCTAGTTTGCCAATACGCATTGACTTTTTAATGTTTGTTGCCAAATCATTTTGCATTGGAGATGAAGTGCCTTGCTTGTTTTCTTCTTCAAATTGATGTTATCTGCCAATTGCTTTGAATTAATTTAGCTTAACAGAGAATAAACACATTTCATGTCTGACATGTTAATAACAGGCATGCACTGTTGTTGTTCTGTAAATGCAGACGCAGGAGCCTGTGTCTATAGTTACATCAGACTAATAGGACATTAAATAACAGCAACAGACTCATTCAGACCTGGAACAGTTTAACCAGACAAACCGAGGATAATAATGATAAACAGTCAACACCAGTATGTGTCTGATAAACTGAGGGCCTGTCGAGAACATCTCAGTGTATTACGAGAAAATTAGTTATATTCAAAACTAATAGAGATCACTTGCCATCATAGTCACTGTCTGCATCCTCTTTGTTTCTCCTGCTGTTTCTTTGGGAAATTCCTAAAAAAAAAAAAATTTCAAACCTGTTGGATTTTCTCATTAATTTAGTGTCGATACCTTGAAATCAATTAAAAATCTAAACATTATCCCACCCACTGAGAACCGGAATGTTTTGCAAATGTATGTGTTAATTAAGTGCCTTCTGATTAACAGTCAATCAGAATAAATGTCAAAGTGTGGTTTACTGGATTATATTCTTATTGCACTCATTATTCATAAAGTCAGAACAGTTTATTGTTAAAATTATTCACAGCTTTGTTAAGCAGATGATTTGGGTTTCTGAAATATAACAAGCTGATGAAACTCAAATCATACCTGATTCTGAAGTGCCACATTTCTGTTTAGAGTTATTCATGGCAGAAAAGGATTTTCCTTCAAACAGAGTAACTGTTTTGCTGTTTTCTTTTCCTCCGTGGAGTGATTCTTTACCGCGTCTCTCCACGATAAGAGAGCGTTTCTGCAGCTGGTCTCCATGCATGAACACAACAATGTGTCCAATAGATACAAGATAAGAGTCCAGCACACACAGAGAGAAATAAAACTGCTCCTGACCCCAACAGAGAAGTGTTTATGTATAAATAAATACATGAGCAACACTTATTGTTGGACTGAAATTACACCATTCATTGCTGAAAGAACAAAGAACGAGTAAAACAACAAAAGACACTGAGTTTGAGACATTGTTGAGATCTCTTCTGAAACTCGAGAGGAGACACGTGAGATTACTGGAGTCTGAGTAGCAAAAAACAGCAAAAGCCTTCGTTTGCTCTCCATCTCAGTGGTGACTTAAAGAAAGAATGGAGATGTTAAAGAGGTCTCATTCTTCTTTACTTTGCGTTTCCAATGAGATCTTCAGTTATGGCAAGCTGTATTTTCTTAAAGAAAGGCTTGACCAAGCTGCTCACCAGTTAAAGATATAAGATCATGTATAAGATCTTTACAGCAGTTCTGAGAACGGCAGCTGCACATTGTCCTGCTCTAGAAATGAAAACGTGTTTCTAAAAATAGGAAATAATAATTTACTGCACGGCATAATATTCCTATAATGAATCAGTCTCTATGTGTCGGTCATTCAAGGGCAACTGGATCATGATGTTTTTCTCAGCGGGATCGTTTTCTCCGAGTTGACACATGAGAGACATCAAAGTGTCAGCCAACACTGGCACACTGCTGATATTGTTTTTCTTGCTGTGATCAAAGATTAAATCTAAGACTTTTTATGATTGCTTGAGTTTTTGCGTTACGTGAATTAATACCCTATAAATATAAAAACAACCTGGTCTTGAATTGATTTTTCTAGACCAGGGGTGTCAAACTCAGTTCCTGGAGGGCCGCAGCCCTGCAGAGTTTAGTTCCAGCCCTGCTCTAAAATGCCTCCTTGTAATATTCAAGCACTCCTAAAACCTTGATTAGCTGCTTCAGGTTTGTTTAATTAAGGTTGGAGCTAAACTCTGCTGGACTGTGGCCCTCCAGGAACCGAGTTTGACGCCCCTGTTCTAGACCCTGTTAGTTAAATGTGTGTCTAATGGGCTTTTGGGTGTTTCAAATTGCAATTCCTGTAGCCAAATTTATATAATCGAAGAAGCTAAAGAACTAAACTAAAGGATCCTTTGTGAAAGAAGCCTGCGTTTATACCAGTGTTAACTAAAAGTGGCGACGCTACTAACTTAAACTAACTTCGTAGCGTGACAGTAATTTCGTTATTTTCATAACAGTGAAGCTCTACCAGTAACAAGCTATATTTTTTGACAAGTAGCAGTGTAGCGGTACAAAACACTACATTTGTCACGTTATATTGTGAACGGAGTAATGGAGCCGAGGTTTCACCTTAATGTAGCGCTGGGAAAACCGAATCATTTAAGTGAATCGGTTCTTTCGGATAGTTCATGTAAATGAACTAGTTCACATAAATGATTCACTGATTCACTTGAGCCCCACACCACCTTAAAGGGACCTTTTTTTTTACGTGAAATATTTAGTGTACTGCTGCTGTTTATCCCTACACTACATTAGTTACACAACATAATGTGTTTTCTCAGGCTGATCTATTATGTGACCATGGCAAAACAAAATCACGTGCTTCGGTACACGTTTTGCTGCAGTTCCCCAGTGAAATGTCCAGCAGGGGGTGCCGAAAATTTTGTTTGCAAAAATGTAGTAATAGCAACATTCATTCTGTGAGACTAGGTTGTTTTTTTTTAGTTTACAGTGGCAATAAAAGATATGTGAACCCTTTGGAATTATCTGCATTTATGTATACATTTGTCTTAAAATCTGGTTTGATCTTCATCTAGTTTACAATAATGAACAAACACAATCTGTTTTAACTAATAACACACAAATTATAGTGTTGCTATTGTACATATTATTTACATCATTTAAACATTCACAGTGTAGATTGGAAAAATTATGTGAACCGGTACTCTAATGACATCAAATAAATAAATAAATAGAGTCAGGAGATGGCAAACCTGGCATCCAATTAATGAAGCGAGATTGGCGGTGTGGGTTAGAGCTACTTTGACTTAGATATTCATCTGTCCACAGTTAGAATAAAACTGTCTATAAATGGAGACGATTTAGTACTGTGGCTACTCTTTCTAGGTAAGGCAAATTTATTTATATAGCACATTTCATACTCTATGGCAATTCAAAGTGCTTTACATATACATTTTAAAGAAAATACAAGATACATAAAAACCAATTAAGAACATGAAATAAGAATAAAAAATAATAAAATAATTTGAAAAAACAATACAATGATTAAAATGAAGAAAAATAATAATAACCGTTGTTAACCTTCCCTGATTAAATGGAGGATATGCAAAAAATTTTACACACAAATTGAGAAAATGTTACATAAAAATAAAATAAAAAGAATAGAATAGATTCCCTATCTGTCACTCACTCAACGTTGTGTCAATGTAGTGACACTAGGGGTCACTCATGGGAGTCTTTTTAAAGATGCCCTTCCGTTTGTGTATTATTCCTGGTTGCGGTCATTATCTCTCTGCTTCTGACGGCCACGATCGCTGTCTTACATGTCTGGGCGCTGCCCACGCGGAGACATCGTTCGTGGATGAGTCATGTCCTCATTGCGAGAACATGACTATGGCAACGTTGCGGTCGTGGCTTTCCTTCGTAAGAGGGCAAGCCACCCCAGCGGCTCCCCGCCTTGGTCCTTCTACCTGCGGGTATGAAGTCGCGTCGGTTAGCACTGGGGGCGATTTGGGGACTTCAGTGGGAGCATCTCTGCCGGGTAACCCCCCACGGACCTCCCATTCCTCAGCACGCTCGCTCGCCCTGATCGGGCTCTTGGATGAGACCGCCGGCTCATCTCAGGGCGAGTTCGACCTCTTATTCAGAGCCCGGGAAGACGATGAGCTCTCAATCGCAGCATCGGAGAGCGGGCTCGTCCAGTCTGATGCAGAGGCTTCGGCTGGGCTTCCTCTTTCGGGCACGGTCGCCCAGTCTCAGGCCGACACGGAACTGACGGACATGCTTTCCTATGCGACCGTGAGTGTCGGGCTAGAGTGGAACCCTCCACTCTCCCCTGAACCCTCACTGCTCGATTATTGGTTCCTGGGCCCAGAGCACCGCTCACGGCCACGCCCCGCCCCAGTCCCTTTCTTCCCGGAGGTGCATGAGGAGCTGACGAGATCGTGGGGGGCACCTTTTACCACCTGATCCCGGTCTTTCAGCTCCCCCGCTCTCACTACCCTCGATGGTGGGTCAGCCAGGGGGTATTCGGTGATGCCCCAGGTGGATAAGGCGCTCGCGGTGCACTTGTGCCCGCAGAGCGCCGCCACCTGGCGCGGGCATCCGAAGCTCCTGTCCAGGGTCTGTAGGTTTACATCATCTCTGACGGCTAAGGCCTACGGTGCCGCTGGACAAGCCGCCTCAGCCCTACACACCATGGCTCTCCTGTGGGTACACCAAGCCAAGGTGCTAAAAGAGCTGCATGAGGGTAGTTCTGACCTGGGATTGATGCAGGAACTGCGCTCGGCGACAGACCTCGCTCTCCAGGTGACGAAGGTCACAGCGCGGTCTCTCGGGCAGGCAATGTCCACCCTGATGGTCCAGGAGCTCCACCTTTGGCTCAACCTGATCGAGATGAGAGAGGCTGACAAGGCACGGTTCCTTGACGCCCCCATTTCCCAGGTTGGCCTGCTCGGCGACACCGTCGAGGACTTTGCCCAGCAGTTCTCGGTGGTGAAGCAGCAGACGAAGGCTATTCAACACATCCTGCCCCAGCGTGGCTCAAGACCCCGCACCCCGTCTGCTCATCGCCAAGGGCGTCCGCCTGCAGCAACAACACCAGCTCCACCGCAGACCACCCCCGTGGCCCGGTCCTGGCGTGGAGCCCACTGCAGGAAGCAGACGCCACCCAGGGATGAGGAGACCCACTACTCTGGAGCTGGTGGACAGACCACTCCATCCCCCAGTGGAGGGCCAGGAGGAGAATCTTTTGTTCCATTTTATTTCGCCGCATGCCCAAGAGGCTGCGGTACCCAAAAGTTCAACAAAAGAGCGATTTTCTTGTTCCCTGGGTCACATATCCGGTGCGCACGGGTGTCGTCATGACCGCCGTCCACCGTCCCATTTCAGCAGGTTTGGCGCTCCAGTGGCGGGCCCCCCGCCCCTGCACGCCCAGCTGTGGCACAAACATGCCCACACCGGGTTGGTTCCGATGGACTGCGGGAGCGATATTCCTCCTCCCCCCTCCCCGGCCAATATTATGGTGGGTATCAGGAGCCAGGTAAGATCTACGATGTCCCTGGACTCAGCACAGCCACGGGGCTTGAGCCCCCTTGACGTGGCACCTCAGGCACTGCCCCGCCGCGAGGCCCCACCCGCGGTACGTCCGACGTGATTGTCCCCTTGGTCCCCCTCGCCCGGAGTTTGGACGCGTGGTTTGCGCTCTCCAACCCGTCGCGATGGCTGACCCGAACCGTGCGACTTGGCTACGCGATTCAGTTTGCTAGGCGCCCACCCAGATTCAGCGGCATCCACTTCACTTTGGTGAAGGGCGAGAACGCAGCTACCTTGCGTGTGGAGATTGCTACCCTTCTACGGAATAGTGCGATAGAGCCTGTCCCTCCGGCTGAGATGAAGAAGGGGTTTTCAAATCAAATCACTTTATTGTCACACAGCCATATACACAAGTGCAATGGTGTGTGAAATTCTTGGGTGCAGTTCCGATCAACATAGCAGTCGTGACAGTGATGAGACATATACCAATTTACAATAACATCAAATTAACACAACACAATTTAAACATCTGTTATACACATAATTACACTCAACAATATACAAATAATAACATACACTGTACAGTATACAATATGCTGTTTTTTTTACTATATAGATACACATTATTCAATAAAAATTAAAAATAAAAATATATATATAAAAAAGTATATATATATATATATATATATATATATATATATATATATATATATATATAGAATGTACAGTATTGTACTGTATTGACATTCAGGCTGTCGGTTGATAGTCAGTTGTTAAGAGAGAACATAATATAATAATAATAATATAATTTATAATAGTCCGGTGTGAGATATAAGAGTAAGGGTAATAAAGTGCAGTGCTGATGTATTTTGATCGTGGGAGATCAAGAGTTCAGAAGTCTGATTGCTTGGGGGAAGAAGCTATCATGGAGTCGGCTGGTGCGGGTCCTGATGCTGCGATACTGCCTACCTGATGGTAGCAATGAGAACAGCCCATGGCTCGGGTGGCTGGAGTCTCTGATGATCCTCCGAGCTTTTTTCACACACCGCCTTGTATATTTACAGCCCCTTTTTTACAGCCCCTACTTCATCGTACCGAAGAAAGGCTGTGGGTTGCAGCCAATCTTGGACCTGCGAGTACTGAACCGGGCTTTGCACAGACTCCCGTTCAAGATGCTGACGCATAAACACATTCTAGCGAATGTCCGGCATCAAGATTGGTTCACAGTGGTAGACCTGAAGGACGCGTACTTCCACGTCTCGGTTTTACCTCGACACAGACCCTTCCTGCGGTTTGCTTTTGAGGGCCAGGTGTACCAGTACAAGGTCCTCCCCTTCGGACTGTCCCCCGGGTGTACCGCATGCGCATAGTGCCTTTCCCCTCCCCTGAGGTGAAGACGTGCGCTTTTGACTCCCAGTCGTTTTCACAAGTTGTGATCCCTGGATGACTTTCCTCCCTAGCCCTGTGGCAGACAAGTATGCAGAGAAACTCGCTGCCGGCCCATTACATGTGCTAACTGAGCCCTGTACTGGGGTAGGTGCTCCACATACGTTGGTTCCCCATAGGTGACCTCATGTGATATATCTTCCACTAAATCGTTTCCCTGTCAGTAAACTGCGTCTTCCTTGGGCAGAGGTTCCTCTGTCCCCGGTCACCGTGTATGCAGAGCTCCTCCCCCTTTGGGTAGGACCTACCATGGGACTTCTCCACATCACATACTTCCGACAAGACTCTGTAAGACCATGTGACATATTTCCACTTGAAATGCCCCCCCCGTGCAGGGTGTGGTCTCCACGGTGTCTTCCCCTTGGGAGTGACACCCCCCCGATGTAGACACTTATGGCCCCCAGCCAGTAAACAAAATTCCACTCTTTCTGGAGAGAAAAAAGAGGAAAAGAGGCCACGGCTGGGCTAGCCTGTCCCTATTTGTTGGGCAAGTCGACTGGTTCCCAAAGGACCATTCGGCGCTCATAAGAGCGTTGGGGGAGGTTACGTGACGGCCTGGTGCACTGGCTATGAGGCACACAGCAGTCTGCCCGTCTCGCACCGCCAGACCACGTAACATAGTTCAGCTTATTGTGGCGTTTCATATAGGGACCCCTAGTGTCACTATATCGACACCACTTCGAGTGAGTGACAGATAGGGAACATCCTGGTTATTTTCGTAACCCCCGTTCCCTGATGGAGGGAATGAGAAGTTGTGTCCCTCTTGCCACAATACTGAACTACCCACTGAAATGGCCAGGACCTTGTCTCGGCTCCTCAGAACAAAACCTGAATGAGTGGTTGCGAGCCAGCTCCTTTTATACTCGTATGTTCAGGGGAGAGGCGTGCAAATTCCACTCGCAATTCCCATTGGCCTTTTTTCAAAATCAGAGGTGTTTGGGGCTCCCAAGAGTGACCCCTAGTGTCACTACATCGACACAACTTCTCGTTCCCTCCATCAGGGAACGGAGGTTATGAAAGTAACCAATAATTCAAATGAAAGAAAAACAAAAACAAAATGATTCAGTGCAGCACAATGCTCAGTCAGTAAATGCACAGCTAAACAGAAGTGTTTTCAGTCTGGATTTAAATGTGGCTACTGTTGGGGCACATCTGACCTCTTCTGGAAGGTGGTTCCAGCTGCGGGTGGCATAATAGCTAAACACTGTTACACCATGTTTTGAGTGAACCCTCTGTATGTCTAACTGACTTGATCCTAATGATCTTAGAGGTCTGTTAGGTTTATATTCAACAAGCATATCTGAAATGTATTTAAGTCCTAGGCTATTGAGCGATTTATAAATGAGTAATAGTACTTCAAAATCAATTCTAAATGTAACTGGAAGCCAGTGTAAATACCTGAGGACTGAAGTACTATGCTCAGATTTTTTGGTTCGGGTGAAAATCCTGGCAGCGGCATTCTGAATGAGCTGCAGGTGTCTAATAGTCTTTTTGGGAAGGCTGGCGAGGTGTCCATTGCAGTAGTCCACCCTACATGTGAAGAATGCATGAACAAGTTTCTCTAAGTCTTGACTGGATACAAAACATCTTATTCCGGCTATATTCTTGAGATGATAGTAGACTGATTTAGTTATTGCTTTGATGCGACTACTGAAACTAAGGTCTGACTCCAAAATGACACCGAGATTTCTTACTTGATTTTTTTGTCTTTAGGCCCTTGGAGTCAAGGTATGTATTCACCTTTGGAATTTCATCTTTGTTGCCAAATACAATGACCTCTGTCTTGTCATTGTTTAACTGAAGGAAGTTTTGGCACATCTAACTGTTAATTTCATCAATGCACTGGCACAGTGAGTCTATGGGGCTGTAGTCATTTGGCAATAGGGCTAGATAGATCTTCATCTATCTGCATAGCTATCTGCATAGCTATGGTATACAATTTGGTTCTTTTTCATAATTTGGCCTAGTGGGAGAATATACAGTTTGAACAGGAGCGGTGCAAGAATCGAGCCTTGTGGGACTCCGCACATCATGGATGTCTACTCAGATTCATAGTTGCCTATGTTCACATAGTAACCCCTCCCTTCTAGATATGACCTGACCTGAGGACCGTCCCAGAATGCCCTACCAAGTTTTCCAATATGTCTTGGAGAATATTGTGGTCAACAGTGTCAAAAGCAGCACTGAGATCTAATAATACCCGCACTGATATGTTGCCTGAATCAGTATTTAGCCAAATATCATTAAGGATCTTTATGAGTGCCGTCTCTGTGCAATGATGCAGTCGGAAACCAGACTGGAAATTGTCCAAGTAGCCATTCGAGATTAAGAATTTGTTCAGCTGATTGAAAACAACCTTTTCAATGATTTTGCCTATGAAAGGAAGATTTAAAATTGGTCTGTAGTTGTTCAATATTGAGTTATCTAGATTGTTCTTTTTAAGAAGGGGCTTGACAACTGCAGTTTTCAGGGACTTCAGAAATGTGCCTGAAAGGAGTGACACATTTATTATTTCTAACAGATCTTTTTCCAGACAGGTAAACCCATTTTTGAAAAAATGTTGTGGGGAGTGTCAAGACAGCAGGTTGAAGTTTTAAGATGCTGTACTATTTCTTCCAGGGTTTTGCCATCAATTTCCTCAAAATCAGACATAGTGACTCATTTCTATGAAGTTTTTGTGGTGGGTGCTGTCTGACCTCATTGCAACATGAGGACGAGCTGATCACCATTCCAACAACATTTATCTTCTTCATGAAAAAAGCATTTTCTGTCAGAGAGCATTTCACAGGCAACCTGTGTTGGGGCATTTGTTAGTCTCTCTACAGTAGCAAAAAGAGTGTGGGTGTTGTTTATATTGCTGTTAATAATGTTTGAGAAGAAGGTCTGCCTAGCTGTGCCTAGTTCCAAATTGAAAGCATGAAGGCTGTCTTTATAGATATTACAATGGACTTCAAGTTGTGTTTTCCGCCACATTCATTCTGATTTCCTGCATTTTCTTTTCATGTTTTGCACTGCTGTTGTGTTTCTCCAAGGTGCTTTACGCCTGCCAGAGACTTTCTGGACCTTTAAAGGAGCAATGCCATCAATAGCATTTTTTACTTTTGAGTTAAAGTTATCGAGGAGAACATCAACACAGTCTGCGGATATACATGGTTTCAAAGATATAACCTTGATAAATTGCACATTAGTGTTCTCATTTATGTACCTCTTTTTGACAGAGACAGATCTAACTTCAGTGGCAGGAGAAATCAATATTTCAAAGAAAATACAGAAATGGTCAGATAGCGCAATGCCCTTAATAATAGTAATTTCTAGAAGTGGCCGACCAGTCAAGATGATTCAAAGGGCATAATGCAGAATGCTCACTGAGGTAAAAAAAGAACTCTAGAGTGACAGCTAAAGACTTGAAGGAATCATTGGAACTGATTAACATCTCTGTTCATGAGTCTACTATACGGAAAACATTAAACAGGCATGGTGTCCATGGCAGGACACCACGAAAGAACCCGCTGCTTTCCAACAAAAACAATGCTGCGTGCCTGACGTTTGACAAAGACCATCTTGACACTCCACAATACTACTGGGAAAATATTTTGTGGACTGATGAAATAAGGCTGAATTGTTTCGGAATACATGCAGCACTACGTATGGCGTAGAAAGGGCACTGCATACCAACAGTGAATTATGGTGGAGGGAGCATCATGATTTGGGGCTGCTTTGCTGCGTCGGGCCTGAACCGCTTACCATCATCAAGGGAAAAATTTATTAACAATGCTCTTTGACAAGCTGAGTTCTCTTAGGTTATTAATTACAAGGATGTGTGTGAACAAGAGAAATATCACCGAACGGACACCTTGGCAGAACAAAAACATCAGTGCATTGTTAATTATATATATATATATATATATATATATATATATATATATATATATATATATATATATATATATATATATATATATATGTTGTCTTTACTCGACAAACTGTATTGCTGATAAGAGGGATTCAAACAAAAAAAATTTAGCACTTAAGCTGAAACTAGAGTATTAAAAATATTTATTTTTTTATTCCCTAAGTATATATGTTTAGGAGTACAGTATGTTTGTCTTACAGGAATGTTTCTGCAGGACCAACAAACAATGTTAGTCAAGGAAAATCACAGACAACTCAGATTCAAAAGAATAATACAGGTTTCAGCCGAGCTGTGGGAGAACTATGGGTATTTTTAAATGAATTATTGACTTGCTGAATTAATGCAAAGCAACCAAACCTTCTGTAAGTCTACTGACTCGAGCACAGTTCCGCTGTGCTGAGAGGAAGAACTGAATGAAACTTTGTATCTCAACAAAACAGGTGTGTAGAATGGATGCCAAACATGTTCTTAACTGGATTTTTCTGAGAACAATAGAAGAGAGGAATGAACCAATGAGCCAATAAGAACAACAAAGTTTAATTAAAGGAAAACACAATAAAAAGTAATCAGAATTTAAATGAGTTTGATTTTAGAGTTTGTCACCAGAGGCCATGCAACTATTATTTAATTGTAAGCAATGCTATCTGAAATGTGTTAAATCAAATCTACATCTAGATGTTCATGTAACCACTAAATTAGGAAGTCCATAAATAACAAAATTTAAAGCAGTCAGGCTCAGAGGTGATTTTCTCTGGATTTTATCACAGTCCTCAGGTAAAATCTCGTCCACTGTGATGAAAAAAGAAAACAGAGCTGATCATTTTTATAATTCGTCTTATTAGTGAATGAAAACAAACACTAAAAACTGCAAACATTACATCAAGTGCAGAAATGAAACCAATCTCACCTGTCAGGATGGATGGTTTTCCACTGAGGTCTTTGTTTTCTGATGTACGTGTCTGCAAAGCACGAACCGACTGTCCCGATGTCAGTCCTACTTTCAGAAGATCTGGAATGGTGATACATGTATATAAAGCGGAAGTGTTTTAGAGCAAACGTTAGATGTCTGTGTTTATAAGTGTTTATGTTGAACTCACTCTCCATGAGTGAATGCATGTTTTGCGCGTTGGCTGTGGCGCTGCTGTGCCATTGGTTGAGCGAAACAGAATGAACACCGCTGAGAGTGAACAGATATGCTGACCCGACCGAATGTTCTAATGGCCACTGTGAATTACTGCAAGAGAAAGAGAGAGAAAAAGAGGTCTAGAAAAGTTAAGATTGATGATCAAATTGAATCAAAACATGCTGGCTCACTACAGTCTTAAAACCTTCACTCAGGGGGTATTTACACTTAGTCACTTCATGCGTTTTTACTGATCGGATTGCTATATGACTGAATAATCACATTCCATTTACACTTGGCCACAATTTGTCTCCATCAAACGGATATAAATCTGATCTTCGTTTCCTGCACTATATGCAAATAAAATAGAGTTCACTTCCGTGATTCTGCTAATGCCGGGCAGCGAATTTAAAAGATATAATTTATTATTTGATTCCAAGCGACTCTGTTTCACCTGTGCATATGGTTGTTGTGTGCACGCACAAAGTATTTTTTCCCTTCGGGGCTTCTCGTAGGTAAGATGCGTCCCGAGAGACTGGTGTTGGCCCACCTGAAGAACATCACTGGACCCTTTCTAGATCCCCTTCAATTTGCTTATCGAGCAAACAGGTCTGTGGATGATGCAGTCAACATGGGATTGCATCATATCCTGCAACATCTGGACAGACCGGGGACATATGCAAGGATCCTTTTTGTGGACTTCAGTTCGGCTTTCAACACTATCATCCCAGCTATTCTCCGGACTAAATTACACCAACCCTCTGTTCCCACGTCTATCTGTCAGTGGATTACCAGCTTTCTGACGGACAGGCAGCAGCTTGTGAGACAGGGGAAACTCACTTCCAGCACCTGTACAATCAGCACTGGTGCCCCCCAGGGATGTGTGCTCTCCCAACTACTCTTCTCCCTCTATACCAATGACTGCATCGCCAAGGACCCCTCTGTCAAGCTCCTGCAAGTTTGCAGATGACACCACTGTCATCGGCCTCATCCGAGATGATGATGAGTCTGCATACAGAAGGGAGGTTGAACAGCTGGCTGTCTGGTGCAGTCAAAAGCTGAAGGTTTGAGCTGAACACGCTCAAAATAGTGGAGATGATTGTGGACTTTAGGAGGAACACCCCAATCACCCCCTCACCATTCTTAACAGCACTGTGGCTGCATTGGAGTCATTCAGGTTCCTGGGCACTACCATCTCACAGGACCTGAAGTGGGAGACCCACATTGACTCCACTGTGAAAAAGGCCCAGCAGAGGTTGTACTTCATTCACCAGTTGAGGAAGTTCAACCTGCCACAGGTGCTGCTGATACAGTTCTACTCAGCGGTCATTGAGTCTGTCCTCTGCACTTCAATAACTGTCTGGTTTGGTTCAGCTATGAAATCATACATCAGCAGACTACAAAGGACAGTTCGGACTGCTGAGAGGATTTTTGGTTGCCCCCTGCCCCCCCTTCAAGAACTATACACTTCCAGAGTGCGGAGAAAGGCTGGAAAAATCACTCTGGACCCACTCACCCTGCCCACTAGCTTTTGAACAGTTGCCTTCTGGCCAACGCTTCAGAGCTCTGAGCACCAGAACCGTCAGGCACAGGAACAGTTTTTTCCCTCAGGCTATCCATCTCATGAACAGTTAAATTGCCCCATTGAGCAATAACTATGTGCAATACGCAGTTTAGTCTTTTTTATCCAACACATCCTACCTCTTCTGCCATTTCAATCCCTGATTCTGATGTGTGTCAGCTGCGCTCATTGTCAGTGTTTAGTTTCAGTTTCTTCATCGATCTGCATCAAATAAATGAAGAAAAAATTCCCGTCTCTCCCACAACGTGCATCCGTTTCTTAATTTGTTATTATTTATTGCGTAACTGGAGCCATATGCAAATACTCAGTAGTAGCTGTGATGTTTCACTTTTTTCATATGTGGATTTAGCGCTGTTTGGGCAAAGTAACGTTTACAGAAGCGTCTTGATCAGCCAGATGCATTTACACTTCACCGAGTTTTGAATAGAATGCATCTCAAACCACCTCCGGAGTAATCGGATTTATATCCGTCTTGGAGGGCATTTACACTTGGTCTTTTCATGATCGGACAGCAATCTGATCAGTACAAACGCATGAAGTGTAAATACCAACTTAGATTCAATATTCTGTGTACACGAATCCCACAAAACCAGTCAAGAACATGTCCTGGTAATTTTACACCCCCCAAAAATATATATATACCATATACATATATACCATACATATATACAGTACTGTGCAAAAGTCTTAGCAACATAAGATGTTTCACAAAAGCATTTGTCTTAAGATAGTTATGTATATCTTCAGCTTTAGTGTGTCAATAGGAAATATAAAAGTTAGACTCCCAAACAATTTTGCAAATAGAAAAGATTAGAATAGAAGAACAGGGAGCCCTGCAACAGATGGCATGGTCCCCACAGAGCCCCCACTGAACATCGTGTCAGTCTGAGATTACATAAAGAGACAGAAGCAATTGAGACTAAATAGACAGAAGAACAGGGAGCCCTGCAACAGATAGCATGGCCCCCACAGAGCCCCCCCCCAGTGAACATCGGGTCAGTCTGAGATTATATAAAGAGACAGAAGCAATTGAGACTGAATAGATAGAAGAACAGGGAGCCCTGCAACAGATGTCATGGCCCCCACAGGCCCCCCCATTGAACATCGAGTCAGTCTGAGATTACATAAAGAGACAGAAGCAATTGAGACTAAATAGACAGAAGAACAGGGAGCCCTGCAACAGATGGCATGGCCCCCACAGAGCCCCCCCACTGAACATCAAGTCAGTCTGAGATTACATAAAGAGACAGAAGCAATTGAGACTAAATAGATGAAGAACTGTGGAGAATTCTCCAAGAACATCCTATCTGCCAACAACCAAGATAAACTGTGTCCAGGTATATCTCGGAGAATTGGGGCTGTTTTAAAGGCAAAGGTGGTCACACTGAATATTGATTTAGCTTTTCATGTTTACTGGACTTTGTATGACATTAAGTGATAAATGAAAACTATTTATGGCATTATTTTTGAAGACATCCTCACTATGCAGCATTTGTCACAAGTGCCTAAAACTTTTGCACAGTACTATATATATATATATATATATGGGTGTTTCTTCATCTTCAAGCACATTTAGCAATACGAATTTCTAGAAATTATACCCCCCCCCCCCCATTTTTTATTTTTTTTTATTTATTTTTTTTGTCTACTGACAATGTCCTTCAGTGTGTGTTCATGCATCACAGGAGATTTATGTAATTCATGTCATGAACATTTATTTCCAGCACATCACAAATTCTGTATTATGTTTAATAGATTTCTGTGCTGGAAATGACACTGATGGAAATTACATTTTCAACGCTTTTCAGATTAAATTCCTTTGTCTTGCTAAGGCTATAGCTAATATTTTATGCATTCTAAATACACACAATTTAATAATATTGCCACATTTTTTGCATAATTGGGGCAAAATTACAGCTTGATTGAAAATGACGTCCAATATAAAAAGTGATATTTCCCTTGATTTTTCTTTGTTTTGTCTCATATTTCATCTCAAGCATGCTCTGACACTTTTGTTCACTTGGTTAACAAGGACACTAATTTAAAAAAAAAAACTTTATTCGGAGCTAAATTGTTTGGTGTGCTGGAAATAACCCCACAACTGCAGGATAGCTGTAATTTTTTAACAACTGATATAAATAATTTTCACACAATAAATATTTAAATGGTTTCTGTTTATTTCACTTTGTTTAGATGATCATAGTTTTAAACATGATAATTAGTACTTTTATAATGGATTTTAATATTGATAGGGACAAGGCTAAAACTGTCAAATCTACACATAAAAGTACCAAAAATAAATGAAGGCCTGATTAAAAGTTTCTCATTTTAATTTTAATAAGACCTTCACATAAAGTTGAAATCTGTTTGTCTTAATAAAAACCAACCCCTGGGACATAAAAGTCCCCGAGGTTAAAGAAACACCCATACATAATATTAATAAAAAAATATACAAATCAATTCTCCAATGAGACTACTGTAATGCCAAAAGGCATGAGATGTGTCTGGAACATTTAAAAATGTCTACATTATAAACAGTATAAAAATATTTTTTTAGAGAGAGAGTTTGTATTAGTGTGTCACCTCTTTTCCAGGATGCTTTTGTGACCGCAGTCAAAGAGAAAAACCATCTGACATCCTGCAGAAATCAAAGCACAAAGAAAACATAATGCCATAAAAACATGCTTTAGTGAGTGATAAATCGTTCCTATTGCTTTGTATAAAGTGTAAAGTATAAAGTTGAATAATGGAGTTTCTTAAAATCAACCGTAAGCTGCTTTATTTACGGAATAATCTGATGTAGATGAAAACAGCCTGCGTCCTGCTAACAATCTGCATTAGTCATAAAACAAACGACTTCGGTGAGATTTCTGACAGAACGTTCATCTGTTACGACAGCCTGTTGTGTGCCGACTGGATTATATTCAGATCCCTGTCTATCAAACTGATCTCTGCCACGTGATTGGTTGATATTTTGTGGGTTTGTTTGAATTCGATAGATACAGAAGTTGATGACCGTGTGCAGAAACTCATTCCGGTTTCTTGTGTGAAAAGGCGGATGGATGGATAAATAATTAAATGCGTGGATGGATGTAAAGGATGAAAGATGGATGGATTTAAAGCTGACAATCAGTGACTAAACCCACACGCCAATAAAATGCATAGTCGGCCCCTGATGAATTTACCCCATCTCCCCTCAATTTACAGTGTCTGTTTAGTGCCGCGTGTCATGTGATAATGAGCAGAGCGAGACACTGAGACGAGACAGATGGACGGATCTCTGTGTCTCAGACATGAGAGGACACAAGGGGGGTTTGATCATGTCAAGATGTTCCATCAATTTGTAAATTCTAGATAATTCTAGTGGACATTGTAAGTGACAAAAATGACAGAGGTGTAACCTGAAACTTACTTTAATCATGCATGTATTTCTTTTTGTATAAGAACACAGGTAATAAGACAGTCTCATTGATGTGAGTGTGATTTAATGCTTGCAAATGCTCTCGAATGCCACCAGTAACTAATATTTTTAACAGCTTCTGCTGATATCTTTCTGAAAGGCACATTTAATTTTCCATAAGAATTATTTCCCTGTAATGCTGGAGATCAATAAATCATATTGATCTGAAGTCTAAGTATTTTAGAATTTGCACACATAAAAGAGTGATCACAGCAGCTGTTCAGAGTGTTTTTAAGTGGCGAGAGGTGAAAGATTGTGTGTTTCACCTCAAACCGACAGGAGAGTAAAAAAGTGAACTTGAAAGCAAAACATTTATAGCAGCGCTGATCAGAGAAATATCAGAAAGATGGCCTATTTATCGTTTTTGAATGACTAAGCACTTATGGTAAAACATGCTTTTTGGATATTAAATAAAAGGAAACAAGTGAAAGTAGGGATCAGCGGTGGGGCTTACAATTACAAATGTCAAAAACGATTTTGAGCTGTAATTTTGCTCTATACAGATGTAGTATCAAGTCATTTGAGTATTGGCATGAAGTCTGATAAATAATCTAGTTTATTCTGCAATAACATGGAAGTTAATTTAAATTATGAACCTAACAAAACAATGGTTGTTCAGAACGGATCAATAGCTTACTACTTAATGCGTACATCCATGTACAGTGGCAAGAATAAGTATGTGAACCCTTTGGAATTAGCTGGTTTTCTGCATTAATTGGTCATAAAATGTGATCTCATCCAATAACCTCAACCAAGCGTTTCCGGTAGCTGCAGATTAGACCTGCACAACGTTCAGAATGATTTTTGGACCATGATTCCTTACAGAACTGCTTCAGTTCAGCCATATTCTTAAGATGTCTGGTGTGAACAGCTCTCTTGAGGTCATTCCACAGCATCTCTATTGGGTTAAGGTCTGGGCTCTGACTGGGACACTCCTAAAGGTGGATTTTCTTTTTTTGAAGACATTCTGTAGTGGATTTACTTCGATGTTTAGGGTCATTGTCCTGCTGCATCACCCAACTTCTACTGAGCTTCAGCTGGTGCACAGCCACCCTGACATTATCCTGTATTTTTGATGGAAAGCAGCCGGTTCCTTCGTGATGTCCTGTCATAGACACCACGCCTGTTTAATGTTTTCCGTATAGTAGACTCATGAACAGAGATGTTAACCAGTTCCAGTGATTCCTTCAAGTTTTTAGCTGGCACTCTAGGTTTATTTTTTTACGTCATTGAGCATTCTGCGGTGTGCCATTTGAGTCATCTTGGCTGGACGGCCACTTCTAGTGAGAGTACCCACAGTACTAAATCATCTCCATTTATGGGCAATTTGTCTAACTGCAGACAGATGAATATCTGAGCTCTTCGAGATAAATGTATAACCCTTTCCAGCTTTATGCAAAGCAACAATTCTTGATCTTCTGAGATCTCTTTTTTGTGAAGCATGGTCCATGCCAGCAAATGCTTCTTGTGAATAGCAAACTCTAAATGTTTGAGTGCTTTTTACAAGGCAAAGTAGCTCTAACCCACACCTCCAATCTCGTTTAATTAATTAGATGTCAGGTTTGCCAACTCCTGACTCTAATTAGCTTTTGTTGAAGTCATTTGCCGAGGGTTTCACATACTTTTTCCAACCCACACTGTGAATATTTGAGTTATGTATTCAATATGTACAATAACAATACTATAGTTTGTGTGTTATTAGTTAAAACAGATTGTGTTTGTTCATTATTGTACCAGATTTTAAGACAAATTTATAATGCAGGTACTGTAATTCCAAAGGGTTCACATACTTTTGGTAATTTACAAACAGGTTGTCCGAGATGGTAAAATGGATCTTTTAAAAATCTAGTTTAATGCACTTATGTTAAGTTCGTAAAAATGTAATCTTTGTGTCCATGTTGGAAAAACATGAATCACATTCTCTGCCATAATATACAGTATATATATATATATATATATATATATTATTTTTTTATTTATTTATTTTTAATAAATGTGGTGTAACAATCAAATACAATGCATCTAAATGCTTTCCTTGCACATTAGGAAATAAGGAGTTTACACAACTTAATCATTAAGTAAAATAAGGTTTTAAACCTACTTTTGTTTTTTATATCATGAATATCAAGTCACAAATATCAAGAATTTTTCATAGGGTTACTCCATCTGACCTGACCAAATTGTGCCTTTTTATAAAAATGCTTTTTTTACTTTATACACAGTCAAGAGGGTCTAAAGGGCTCCTCTCTGTATTATGCTTTTTTTTTTCGTCACATGACTGAATTTTTTTCATTTGATTAACATATTTGTCACTACGTAATTTGCATACTTCCATTTGTATTAGTTCATAGTTTTGACGACTTTACTGTTACTCTAAAATGTGCTCCATACACATCCACAAAAGTCTGTGCTAAACCCCTAATATCCACTGATCCTAGAACAGCCCCTGAAATACACAGAGTGTGTGTACCGGACATGTTGAGGGTGGCCAGTTTGGAAGGAGGAACGCAGGAGAGGAAGTTCTTGGTCCCAGAGTAGATGAAAGAGCCACAGGAGATCAGCATCTGCTCGAGATCCGCAAGACTGAGAGAAGAATGTCAGTTTCACACATTAATAATTGTAAAAATATCTATTACACTCGAGTCAGGTGTGTGACACTTCTAACCTGTGTGTGCGCTCGTCACCCATGAATCCTTCCCACAGAGGTGTAAATTGTGTCTTGTATGTGTCGAGGATCCTCCTCATGATCTCCGCTGGGCTGCTCCACTCTGAACAAGAGATTAAAGGAACAGTCCACCCAAAAATGAAAACTCGTTCCAAACCTGCATGACTTACTTTCTTCCATAGAGCACAAAATATGATATATATATATAGTTTTGTCTCCATATGGTTCTTTGGAGATGAATAAAGTTCTTGATGTTTCGGTTTTTGTTTTTCAGATCAGTGTTCTGGGTTCTTTAAAGCAGCAGTACATGACGAAAAGTTGAAAAGTTGAGATCAGACTGTAAAACTCTAATTGGAACCTTTATTTTTAAGAGTGTACAACAAAGGCATACAGTGAACAGGGTCTGCCAAGCTCCAAAAGGACAGAAAAGTGTCTATAAATGTAGTCCATGTGATTGTGAAGTCTTCTGAAGTCATACAATAATATTGTGTGAGGAAAAGACCAGAATTCCAAGTCGTTATTGACTGAAAATCTTCCTCTCCACCAAAGCTCTCAGATCTCATCAAGACCCTTTGCAGAATATTTGACGTAACAGACATTTTTTCTTGTGTCTCATTAGCAAACACAATGTGAAGTTTCTCTTAAACTTTTCAGAGTGTTTATTTGCACCCTAGTGTAAATAGCATCTGCCACACAGTGTAGCTATTTGCACCCCAAACGTCTGATGGAACCACAGAAATATATGACAAAATAAACAATAGATGTCGCTGCAGTAGCGTGCGGTGTGAAGTTGTCCTACTATCCGCTTTTTGTCCCGCTCTTTTTCCCCATCCCATTTTCTGTTTCCACTCTTTTTCTTCTCCCCAATTTGGAATTCCCAATGCTCTCTAAGTCCTTGTGGAGGCGTAGTGACTCACCTCAATCCGGGTGGCGGAGGACGAATCTCAGTTGCCTCCGCGTCTGAGACCGTCAATCCGTGCATCTTATCACGTGGCTTGTTGAGCGCGTTACCACGGAGACGTAGCGCGTGTGGAGGCTTCACGCTATTCTCCACGATCCACGCACAACTCACCACACGCCCCACCGAGAGTGAGAACCACATTATAGTAGCCACAAGGAGGTTACCCCATGTGACTCTACCCTCCCTAGCAACCGGGCCAATTTGGTTGCTTAGGAGACCTGGCTGGAGTCACTCAGCACACCCTGGATTCAAACTCGTGACTCCAGGTGTGGTAGTCAGCGTCAATACTCGCTGAGTTACCCAGGCCCTCCTTTAATACTAGTTAAAATAATATATAAAAATGAACATAAATGTTGATTAAATCGCAGTGATTTTGTCATGGAGAATGTCAGGGAGTGCAGAGAAGGTTCTGATCAGGAGGCGGGGTCGCACTCGATCCCGCGGCTCGGCATCGCTTGTGTGTACATTGCATTAGTCTATTACTAATATTGTAGTAACCATGTTCTTTGGCAGAAACCATAGTTTTAATGCAATTAACCATGGTGTTACTACAGTAATATGGTGATAATATAGTAACCATGGTTAATTTTGTGGTTACTGTAAATTTACAAAAAAATACCATGGTGAAACCACAGTTACTGTAGTAAAACCAAGGTTATTTTTTCTAATGTAAGGTTAAGGTTAGGTTTAGGGGTACAGCTTAATGCAGTGTGTCTGTGGGACTCTAAATAAACACAATAAACACACTGCAGTGATGCCCATATACTGTATGTTAGTATTTAAATATGGGTGCAAATAGTATCTGACATTATTTGCACTGGGGTGTAAATACAGTAGCATCTGCCTAAACTTTTTCCCCCTGCTGCATTTTGTAAATCTCATTCATGTTTGTGTATTTATCCAAGAAGCCACGTGAAGATCCACCATGCCAAATCTGAAATCAATAATGAGAAAGAATGGTGTTTGGTGTGATTTCAAAAGAGCTAGTGCACAAGTTGAATGGACTACTTTTATGACACTTATATTATGCTTTTATGATGCTTTTTAGTCCTTTTTGAAGCATGGCAGCTTCCAGTTTCGTTAAAAGCAACAGCTCTGCCAAACATTACTTTTCGTGCTCCGGAGAAGAAAGATAAAATAACACAGAGTTGCCACAAAATGAGGGTGATTAAGTGATGACATAATGCAATTCAAGTTTGTTCAACTGAAGTCATATGCTTTTTCAAATTGCTGACATTCTACTCACCAGAATTTTTTCCATCATCGCCCTCCTGTTCATTTACAATATCTTGGAATCTGTTAAAGAATGCATTTCTCTAACAGAAAGACTCAAACTATGAAACACATTCTGTAAACTTTGCAAATGACTTTGATACAATAATAAGCTAACTATAAATCTACCATCATGCTGAAATGCTCCTTTGACATTTCACAAACCTTGCAGAGGTCAGCTTGTGTAAGTCCGTAAATTAATTTACTTTAATAATGTGAGAGAGGATACATCTGAACTTGTGTTTGTCCACTGGGATGGTGTGCGCGGGCAGAACTCGATTGACGGGTACCTGTTGAAAGGTCATGTTACTTTTTGCAAACTTGAAGGAAAGGCAAAAGCACAGTGTCATGGGAGAAAACACATTATATAATTTATAATTGGCAGAGAAAGGGCGGTTGAAAGGGAAAGATGGAGAAATTAAACATCTGAAGCATGTGAAGGCCACTAATGCAGTATTGTATCTCTATCTGCGGCCGCCAGACTCATTTAGCAAACTCACCACTTTGATGCTCCGACTTTGATCACCTTTCCCCTTCACTGCTCGGACACCTTTGGCTTCCTTTTTATTGTCACTTTCAACTGTCACCAACAGGAAAGAGTATTAAAACAGGAAATGAGTGTGCGTCTGGTGCGAGTGTGTAATAACACAGTGGCTCTTAGATGAACTCGCAAAGGCCAGTGACATTTAATATCAATAACTGTGTTCGCTTGCACTTCAATAATGTGAATTTAACGCGAACGAGACATTTGTTTGAGTAGAGCAAAAGTCGTAAACATATTACACTAAATAACTGGAGTTTTGCAGTAAACACAATCACATTAAAATGTGAACTGCTTTGATTGCACTCATTAATGGAAGAAAAATGGCAACAAGTAAACAATTTAATCAAAATTATTCAGGTTATAACAGAATCACTAAGTAGTAAAGTGACCATGTCATTAAAAAAGTTCCTGATGTGGATCTGTGATCAAAGGAATGTAGAGAGAACAGGCTCATGATTTAAAAAAAATAAAAATATATATATATATATATATATATATATATATATATATATATATATATATATATATATATATATATATATATACTTTTTTTTTTTTTTTTTCAGCAGTAAATAATAATAATAATAATAGAAAAACTTATCAGGTATACCCAAATCAGGGTAGTAATGATGCCTACCATGTGGTGTGGGCACAAATAATTAAACAAAATTAAATTAAAAAATAAAATATTAAAATTAAAATTAAATAAAAAATTAAAATGTTATTAAAATTGAAATATATATAAAAAAAATCAATTAAATTTAAATATAGTATATGACAAAAATATGATCAAAAATGCGAGTAAAATAAACTTTGCTGAAAGCATGAATTAGATTACAGTATTTGCTCATTGTATGCTCTAATTTGTGTTTTTATGCAAAATAAGGTGCAAAAAAAGGCTCCTTTAGTACTTATTGCTTGGCTCTTTATTTTCATGTTTAACGAAATTATACAAATGACCATCGTCCCGGATTAAATAATTTTTTTTGTCCATGTTTTCTCTTTGAGAACTGTTGCTGCAGCCCGTACAGCCGCTGATGTGACGTGTATATTCACATGAACACACTACAGAGTGTGTGGACAAATATTTTACACCCCGAAAAAAATGAATAGTGTAGACTGGGGAAAAAAAGTGCTCTCATTTGCATTTGACATTTTAATGCTGAGGTCCAGAGAAATGGACATAATTATTCAGAGAGAAACATACATGCTAAAGGTTGAATTTAACATTTAACTCCTTAAATATTAAAACCCTCTTCTTAAACATTCACCACCTAAAATATATCACCCTTAATTGAAGAGCAACATTAGTGTCATATACAGTTTGAACTGGACAGGAAATGCAGAAAGTAATTAAGCAATAGCTGAGGTGTGTCATTTTGTTTATTTTTCTCACTCGAATTTTTGAGGTGGCACTGCCTACTTTGCCGCCTCGGAGAAACTGCCACTGCTCACTGTGGAAAACTGATTTGGAGAGCTCTCGTATGTGTAACGAAACACAAACCTTGTGTTACTTAATGATTTTTTAACTTAAAATAAGGTTTAAAAAGTAACTAAAACTTGTCATTACAACAATAACCACAAGAATCTAATTTATTTATCTTTCAACCTTGTAATGCAATAAAATGAATTACACACCCTTTCTGTTGACCGAAAAAAAAAAATAAGGCTTATCTCTTTTTAGCTTTGATCCTGAAGAAAACCACTAGTTTAAAAAGAAATGTTAAAAAATAAAGGGGCCTGGGTAGCTCAGCGAGTATTGACGCTGACTATCACACCTGGAGTCGCGAGTTGGAATCCAGGGCGTGCTGAGTGACTCCAGCCAGGTCTCCTAAGCAACCAAATTGGCCCGGTTGCTAGGGAGGGTAGAGTCACATGGGGTAACCTCCTCATGGTCGCTATAATGTGGTTCTCGCTCTCGGTGGGGCGCGTAGTGAGTTGTGCGTGGATGCCGTGGAGAACAGCGTGAAACCTCCACATGTGCTACATCTCCGCAGTAACACGCTCAACAAGCCACGTGATAAGATGCGCGGATTGACGGTCTCAGACGCAGAGGCAACTGAGATTCATCCTCCACCACCCAGATTGAGTCATTACGCCACCACGAGGACTTAGAGCGCATTGGGAATTGGGCATTGGGGAAGTTATTATTATTATTATTATTATTTTTTAATTAAAAAATTAAAAATAATAATTCATCCCAAATCCGATGCTCAGTCCAAACACGCCTACGCAAATATTTAAAATATTTTTGGGGGGATATATTTAAAATTAAGAATCCATTTATTGAAAAATACATTATTATATATAGACTACTGTATACTATGCTTGCTATGATTTCTATCCTGAGAATTCTCCCACATGGGAAAAAAATACAGAAAGAAATAATAGATTTGTTTTGCTTATTTTGGGTGAAGCCTATTATTTTTCAAACAGGTGAAGCATATTAAACCGTGTAGCGTAAGTTGCTATGGCGATGAACACCGGTAAAAACTGACCTACCTTCTTGAGTCTGAAAAACTAGAGTTTGCTCAAACTAAACTCAAACCTATGGGTAGCTAGCCACAGAAACCTGCTTTGTGCAACAAAAGAGACTTTGAATATAATGCACGAGTCAAGTGGTCGATTTTAATGTTGCTTTATGCCATTTTTGGATTAACGACCATGAATAACACTAATGGTATCAGATTTGGATCACTCTTGACAGACCGATACCTGATCAATTTCAAAATGTATAGAAATGATAATACGTGATAATACATAAAAATAAATACATAAAAAATTACAGAACTTTTCCAGTACAAATGGCATTATTTCCTGAGAATGACCTACTTACAGCATGTGGTCTTTGTCAAAAGATAAAAGCAAGTGGAGGACAAATGTTGCTATTTTTCAAAGCCTGCAGCCTTTAATAACGTTTTAACAGTATGAATAAAATGCAATTTAAGACCCAGACAAAGCACAAGACTTGAATCACCTTGCCCAAAGGCATAGCACTTGAGTATCAGCCGTCACTGGGGATAAAAAACAACGACCTTCTGGGTCTCAAACCAAGAGGCTATTGCCGCCCCACATTTGCAACGTGACCTATTTATTTGTTTGTGAGGGTATTTTCAGCCCTGTTTCCATTTTGGACATTGTAAATGAGAGGTGCACGATAAAGACATGATGATTAGTGTCAATTTTGTCTGAATTTTGAAGATGAGCAGCTTTGCGAGGGGACTGTCACGTTCTGAGTTTTTTGTTTGGCTGTCAGATAGTCCAGGAGAAGATAAATGTGTCTCCTGAGCTTCACCTCAGCCCATCAATCATGTTGATATGAAGACCCTCAGTTCAACATCTCCCATGACATGTTTTATAGTCTTATCTCAACCTCCCTGATAGATGTCATTACAGTTTCAACTCTCTACTCTTTTCATTGTTGAATATAAACTGTGGCGGATCTTGGCACAGTTTAGGCAGTTGCAGCGGCTTCTGGTACACCCCGACGAGCTGTGGGATTAGGAAGCAGATTACTAAAGGTAGCTACTAACTTAGCTACTTAGCGTGACAGTAGTTAATCTATTTTAACAACAGTGTAGCTTTTCCAGGAATGAGCTACTTTTTCCAATGAGTAATAGTGTAACATGACAAAACAATCATTGCTTTTTGCATTGTCCTGCGCACGCAGCACGAGCAAACCAAAACATTAATCAGGCTCATAAAGGCTTCTCGATCTCTCAAACTATCTCATAATATATGCAGTTAAAGGGCTAATAATATGTCAAATCTTTACATATAAAATATAAATTCATGAAATCTAGAACTTTCCCTGTGAAGAGCACTGTAATCAGAGATGTCACTTTACACACAGCTGATTGGTTCAGTATCAGTTTGCGATCTGAAACCCAGAACAAAACCTGACCCAGAGCAGGTAAGCCGTGTAGCGTAAGTTGCTATGGTGATGAACACCGGCAAAAACCGACCTACCTTCTTGAGTCCGAAAAACTAGAGTTTGCTCAAACTAAACTCAAACTTACCTGGGTAGCTAGCCACAGAAACCTGCTTTGTGCAACAGGCCTCAGATGGGATTTTTGTTGCGAGCGACTGCTTGTTTCGTCACATTTTGCCATGAGAAGACATTTACTGCGTGCATATCCAGCCAAAGCACTGCAAACCTCTTTTGCAATATTACAGACATTGGCTTTATCATCACAAAGAGATGCGCTAAGATGCGATAACACACAACGGCTGTGAGCCACTACAATGCAATCAGGTCTTGAATGTCTCACACGAATACGGGACGCTTGAGCATTTTGAGTGCTTCAATACAGGACAGGGGTCCTCCTTAGCATGCTTTAATTTGGTACGTTTCACTGCATGCTAAAATACAGGACAATAGGCGGCCCCATATTGTGAACAATACAAGCAAAGCAACTGCAGATCTGACCACAAATAACTTGCAGTTTGAACAGTCTGTCTAAAAAAAATCGGATTCGGGAATTATTGCATTTTTTTCCCCCTGCAGAGTGAACAAAGTCAAAACATACTGTTAAAAACAAAGCTCAACATCATTTTCAAGATTTAAATGTTTTGCTTGAAAAGTGTACATGTGCTATCTTTTGACACTTGCTTTGATATTTTGTTATCTAATAATTGACATTCAGATGTCACATTTTTAAATGTGTCCAAATACTTTTTGGGGTCACTGCATTTCCTGTACTGAAAGTTTGATTTGTCAGTAAGGGGGTGAAATAAGTGTGTCAAGTGTTTCTTGTCATATTCCTCACCTCTAAACGTTATTTATCCAGTAAACCCAAAATCCAGTAAATGCCATCTGAAAATGTCAATGCTTGACGGGTAGGAGCGTTAAGTAAAGCCTTCGAGTGTTGGAGCATTTAGCTTTTAATTTGACAATTTACATGCAAAAGCCAAGCATGAGGTGTAAATGAATAAATTAATTACAGAAATAAAAATGTAAAACATGTCCCAAAAGCGACAGTACATTTGAATTTTAAAGAGATTACGAGGCTGTAAATCCTCAAGTATTTCCTGTTAGAAACATGAACATGTTATTTTTGTTAAGGTGTTTTGTCAGTGAGGTGTTGGGGTGAAAACAGATTAACAAGGTTCATACAGAAAAACCTCTGGATGCATTTAGACTTCCCTAAAATAAATTCTGTCGAACTCCACCCTGAGCAATGACACAGGAAGTTCATTTATGTCTTTATCTTCACATTCGGGCGTTACAAACTTCTTAAAGCTATTTAGTGTACACTAAACAGTGATGTGCAGAATTCTATATATGAACTTCACAGCAAATAAATATATAGACTCACAACTTTGTGAACACACAGACACACCTGTGAGAATACATTGAATGCTGTTTTTGACTGTGTACAATTCCCAAGATTCCCTGGAACATTTCAAGATCAGTTAAGGATATGTACTTTGCATTGTAACCCTATTGTATCCCAAAATGTCCCACATGATGTTTGATTCACGAGTCTGTTTTTCAACGTTTTTGTGCACATGAATCTGTATCCGAGAACATTCAGTATACACAGAACTCCAGACATCATGAGCTGAAGAAAATCAGACGTGATCTAGGAGCTTTATACAGCTTTATACAGCTTTATACCGTTCGTGCCATTGAAGAGATGGTAAATCTATCCCTCACAGCCTCGTTGTCATTCACATTAAAAATCAAAGATGGCGCTAGTGTGAATAAGGTCTATTGGTGCTAAAAAAAAAGCTTCCTGTCTTCGCTTGCAAGTTAAAAAGAGAATAAGAAATATGAAATTGCAAAATGGGTCCGTTCTTTCTGACTAAAATCACTTGAATGCACATCACATCGTATTTACGATTTTACGACCTCATTGGTACGACTTGAACGCCGCAATAATTTGGAGGACTTTTTTATGTTTTTGTTTTGTGTCAGTCATCAGAACAGTTTCACTCATATTTAGTATCCAGCAGTGGTTAACTGCATCAGAAGATGTGTGTGTGTGTGGTACAAACTCTCACCTGCTTCATCCATCTGCAGACGTGCATGAAGAACCTGCAGAGAGAAATCTCGCGACACTGAGGTGATACCATTCGCCTGGAGAACAGACAACGCTTCTAACGGAAGCTCCAACAGCAACCTGTCAGCTAAAATCACCACACACACACCAGCATCTGGAAAACACACACACACACAATCAATACAGTCACATGTCAATTTCTTTCACCCCAGTGTTGCTATGGTAAACGCATGTGTATTTGTTTGTGGGTATTTGGCCTACATATTTTTAATTCACACATTTTCCTGAGACGAGCAGACACACTCAAAGCCATGCAGAGTTACGAGACGTAAATTGGAAAACTGATCAATATTTCATTCTTTACAGTGGCTCAGATATCACGTCTGATCTCCATATCAAACATGATTTCTGTGTACATTTCAATATAAACACACGCTGATCCGCTCTCTTTCAAAGCACAGAGAAACAGTTTGCAGAGATGAAACATGCAGCTATTGGAGCTGTATTGACCTTTTGACACATGAATTTCCAAGACTTTTCCAGTTGTTTGTGATTACTGGATTAACGTAACTGTGTTTCTTCAACTTCGGGCACTTTTAGCACTGTAGACTTCTAGAAAGTAAATTCTCATCAAAACATTTTTTCACACTCTCACTAGTTTATTTAATCTACTAACAATGTCCAACAGTGTGTGTTCATGCATCACAGGAGATTTATGTCATTCAAGTCATGAACATTCCCACCACAGTGTCATTTCCAGCACATCTCAAATTCTGTATTGTGTATAACAGAATTCTGTGCTATAAATGATGCTGATGGAAATTACATTGTGACTACGCACACCCAGCCCCCAATCAGGCTAATCAGCCGAGGAGAGGGAGAAGTACAATGGGATGTGGCAGTTCGGGAGAGAGAGAGCCACACGCAGCTGCCGTGTGTGTGTTTGTGTTGTGCCTTTTTGTTTCATTAAATATTATTTTGACCGTTCAGCCAGTTCCCGCCTCCTCCTTTCCCATTTTAACCTTGTTAATTTGGTGCCGAAGCCCGGGAAGGAGGAGGGATGCGCTGTCACGGAGTCCTCGCCACCGCCATCCACCCAAAGGAGGAGCCACGGCCATCCGCCGGGGGACAGAGGAGTTGCTGCCAGCCGCCTGGATGTGGAGGAACGGCCGCCATCCGCGAGGGGAGGAGGGGCTTGCTGCCAGCTGCCTGGAGCGGTGGAGCCGCTGCCAGAGGCAGAGGGGCTTCCTACCGGCCGCCAAAACATGGAGGGGCGTTCCATCCACCAGGGGTCGGAGGACTTGCTCCGGTCCGCCCGGGGAGGAGCGCCTGTCGTCCACCAGAGGGTGGAGGAGTGATCGAGGACCAGGCGACAGTGTGTCTGGGAACCGGCGAGCAATTTTTTTTCTCTCTCTCCTTTCTCTCTCTCACTGTTGCTCTGCCTTGCCCTTTCCCTCTCCTCTTTTTTTTTTTGTTTAGTTCTTCCCTCCCCAACCCTAGAGAGGTGGGGAAGAGCCTGGTGTACATCATGCAAGGGGTTCCCCGGCCTGAGGCAAAGGAGGGAGGAGTGTGACGAGGAGGAGGGTGGGGCCGGCCGTGACTACGCACACTCAGCCCCCAATCAGGCTAATCAGCCGAGGAGAGGGAGAAGTACAACGGGATGTGGCAGTTCGGGAGAGAGAGAGCCACACGCAGCTGCCGTGTATGTGTTTGTGTTGTGTGTCTTTTTGTTTCATTAAATATTATTTTGACCGTTCAGCCGGTTCCCACCTCCTCCTTTCCCATTTTAACCTTGTTACAAGACATTTATAACACTTTTTAAATAAAATGGTCAATTCCTTTGTCTTGCCTAGGCTATAGCTAATATTTTATGCATCCCAAATACACACATTTAAATAATTTTTTCACACTTTTTGCATAATTGTGGCAAAATTACAGCTGGATTGATTAAAATCTTCTGCTCAACAGTGATATTTCCTTGTCTCATATTTCATCTCAAGCATGCTCTTCACTGACACTTCTGTCCACTTGGTTAACAAGTACACTAACTTTAGAAAACGCCTTATTAGAGGCTAAATTGTTTGGTGTGGTGGAAATGATGCCAAAACTGTGGGACAATTTTTGAAAAAATGGATAGAAATAATTTTCACACAAATATCGAAATGGTTTATGTTTATTTTTTACTCTATGTTTAGATTATATTGTTTTAAACATGTAATAATTTGTATTTTTCTGATGGATATTCACAGTTTAATATTAAAGGTCTGGGACAGTAAAAAACAAAAACAAACAACAACTGTTAAATCTGTACATAAAAGAGATTTGAAAAGCACCAAAAATTTATGATGAAGTCCTGGTAAAAGGTTAGGGTAACAATTTCTATTAAGCCCATAATTATAATGCATTATAAAAGCATTATAAATGCATTATACATATGTAATAATCTGATAATGCACTTTATGATATGCTATAACTTCTCAAATAATTATTACCACAATTATAATACATTATAATACTTACCTATTCTTAGTTATACCTTAAATATAATGCATTATAACATGACTACCATTAAATTATTAATGTTGGCCATGTTATAACTTGATTATATTAAAACTTATTTGCA
This sequence comes from Myxocyprinus asiaticus, assembly GCF_019703515.2. NCBI lineage: Eukaryota > Metazoa > Chordata > Actinopteri > Cypriniformes > Catostomidae > Myxocyprinus > Myxocyprinus asiaticus. The sequence continues at coordinate 46,267,829 of NC_059366.1, read as the reverse complement.
GAAGGTATAATGTATTATTTGTATTATATAGGCCTATATTAGATATGCTTTAAGTAAAGCAACAAAAGCAATGTCTTCTTTAAAACATCCATAAGATATTTTCATAAGGTCATAAGACATTAAAAGTCAAGCTTGTAAAATATGTTCAGATATTTGCAGGCTTTATTATATAGTTTCATTAGGCCTATGTTCCACTTAAATTGCACCTGTTTGGCAAAATTACATGGGAAATCTCTTAATGTCTCAAAACGCATTGTACTCTGTGCATTTTTAAATGACTTCCATTATATAGGTTTGACTTGTAATATATTGTATGATAAGTTTACTATGTTATGACTGTTTATAAGACATTGCTTTTGTAACTTTATTTAAAGCAGACCAAGACCCCTTATAATGGTAAATGATCACATCATAAAGGCTTATGACTGTTTACATTATACTGCTATTGCATGACAGCACTTATATGACACCTAATATATTACATTACAACTTCTACAGATAAAACTGGATGTTGATTGTGTTATAATGCATTATACTCTTTAAGCTATAACTATGAATAGGCTCAGTATTATAATGTGTTATAACTATAGTTACAATTATTTATAAGAAGTTAATAACATATTATACTGTGTATAATGAGTCATTGTGAATGCATTATAAATATGAGCTACATAGAAAGTGTTACCACAGTGAGTTGTAATGTGGCCTTTATATAACACATAAATAACACTTAATAACAGTTTCCTATGAGACACACATGAAAACATTAAATCTGTCTCAGGTTATGTCAGGCAACTCGTGTTTTATTTATTTTTCTTACTGGAGATATTTGCACACAAGAAAGTATATTTGATTCAACCTATAGATTGTATCAGTGTTCCAGAGATTAAATGAAAGTGCACCGCAGAAATCCATAAATGAATTTCTAAAAATCCTTATTCAGTTGCAGCAAACAACTGTGGTTGGTCCAATTTAAATCTGAATGCCGAAACTAAATTTTACTAGCTATTGAGGTGAAAATATCCAGTAAAGTGTTTTTATAAGCTAGGTATGCTAATTGCCATTCTTCCCACTTATCCTGTTTGTATAGATGGAGAAAGCCAGCGTTCAGTGTTTGTGTGTGTCCCGAGCTGGTGTGTAACAGTGTGTGTGTGTGTGTGTGTGTGTGTGTGTGTGTGTATGGTCTGTACCGGGCAGAGGTTTATTAGCAGTTTTATCGTCCTTGTCTTTGGCACGAGCTGATGAGGAGGTGGAGATGGACGGAGTGCGCGAGCTGATGAGAGACAAGACAAGAGGAAATGAGACTGACACACACGCAAAAAAAAAAAAAAAAAAAGACTTGGAATATAGTGCATGAGTCATAAGGACTACTTTTATGAAATTTGTATCTTTTCATAGTGTTTTTTTGTCCTTTTTAGACCTCAATCTCATGGCCACTGCATGCTTCCAATGTATGGAAAAGAGCAGCGTGAATAGTAGCACGAATAGCTGCATGATTATGACAAAAATAGTCATATTTTCAATGATTTCTCTTTATATAGCAGCTGCGATTAACTTTAATAGAATTTACGTTAAATAATTATTTTGTCTGGGGAATATTCATGCCACATTTTTAATGTATACAACACATCCAAAAAAAGATGAGAACTGCTTCTGAATTACTTTATTGTTCCTTTATGCATCAGTGTGTCAAGTTCACACTGGCCCTCTTAGCAGCATGAAACACCAAGTTAATTTACTGCTACAACACTCACATGACAGGTACACTGGTTTCTATTCTATTCTGTACTTGGCTACTCTTTTACTCAATGCAATTCTATTCTAGGCTCTTCTTTTATTCAATGCTATTCAATTCTGTTTTCTATTCTAGTGTACACTTATTCAGTGCACTTCTAATCTATTCTATTATCATCTATTCTATGCCAGTCTTTTAGCCAATACAATTCTGTTCAATTCTACTCTAGGATACTCTTTTATTCACCTATTTTCAATTCTATCCTATTCTATACTTTTTTTATTCTAAGTTTTTTATGAAATGCTATTCTATTTTTAATTCTAGGGTACACTTTTATTCAATGCAATTCGAATCTATTCTATTCTAAGCTAGTCTTTTATTCAATGCAATTCTATTCTAGGCTCTTTTATTCAATACTATTCAATTCTGTTTACTATTCTAGTGTACACTTTTATTCAATGCACTTCTAATCTATTCTATTATCGTCTATTCTATGCTAGTCTTTTAGCCAATGCAATTCTGTTCAATTCTACTCTAGGATACTCTTTTATTCACCTATTTTCAATTCTATCCTATTCTATACTTTTTTTACTATAACTATAAGTTTTTTATTAAATGCTATTCTATTTTTAATTCTAAGGTACACTTTTATTCAATGCAATTCGAATCTATTTTATTCTAAGCTAGTCTTTTATTCAATGCAATTCTATTCTGTTTTAGGCTAGTCTTTTAATGCTACTGTTCTGTTTTCTATTCTAAGCTAGTCTTTTATTCAATGCAATTCTACTCTTTTCTGTTCTATTCTAGGCTACTCTTATATAATGCTAAGCTACTCTTCTTATTCTTTTCTGTTTTCTATTTTAGGGTACTCTTTTATTTAATGCAATTCTATTCTATTTCATTCTATTCTATTTTAAGTTTGTTTTTTATTAAATGCAATTCTATTCTGTTATGTTCTAGGCTACTCTTACATCATGCTATTCTTTTCTGTTTTCTATTCTAGGGCACAATTTTACTCAATGTAATTCTAATTTATTCTGTTTTGTTCTGTTCTAAGATAGTCATTTATTCAATGAAACTATAATATTCTATTCTAGGCTACTCTTATAATGCTATTCTATTCAGTTTTCTATTCAAGGGTACTGTTTTATTTAATAAAATGCTAATCTATTCTATTCTTTAATATGCAAATTCTATTATATTCTAATTTATTATGTTTTCTAATTCTAAAGCACTCTTATTTAATGCAATTCTAAGCTATTCTATTATTCTCTTTTCTATGCTAGTCTTTTAGTCAATGCAATTCTATTCAATTCTACTCTAGGTTACTCTTTTATTTGCTTCTATTCTATTTTTATTCTATTCTTTTCTCAGTCTCTCTTATAAACGCTGACAAATATTAAGTTAATTGTTTTAGCTGTAATAGTAATTTCGATTATTTATTTGATTAATTGTGCAGCCCTAAGTGTGAACAATCTGCTTTAGTGTTACTTAGAAGATAAAAAGTCATATGGGTTTGAAACATCATGAAGATGAATAAATGATGGAATAATTTTCATGTTTGAATGCATACCTTTAAATGAGGGCTAAAATTAAATTAAACATGTGCCAATATGTCAGTGCATGTGTGTGTGTGTGTGTTATTGTACCTAAAGCATGAAAAGTCAAGCTGTGAGAGAACAGGATGCAGGTAATTCTCCATTTGCTCAACCAGAGTTCTGAAAACAGAGTCCAGCTCTTCATCTTTACATTCCTTTATAGAGAAATAAAGAGAGAAAAAGTTGTGCTTCTGTCAATTATTCACACCGACAAACTTTATAGATTTCTATCCACTTGCTTTATTTCTCATTAAAGTATCTGAAGGTAACGCTGTGTTTTACCGCCTGTTTGCAGATCTCACTGTCACGGTGGCGCGACTCTTTCAGGCGTGTCTTTGCGTTCAGACGTTTGAAATCTTGCAGGTGTTTGTGGAGCTGCAGAAGATCTGAGTGTTGAACATAGCTCTTGACCACTTTAGAGCAGATCAGACCATCTACAGACACAAACATCCGCCAGTCTTAACAGTCTTTAAAACAGGCTTCATTTTCATTAAACAAATGACAGTTTCTTCATTTTCTCACTTGATTTTGCAGTGACCTGTGGATGTCTTCATGAAATTCACTGTTAAACTAAATCTGTGTCTGTAAAGAAACCGAAGAGCTAAAAGGAGTTTAACAGTAATGGTGAGTTTGTTACCTGTGGAGCTCTTCCCTCTCTGAGTCTCTGCCGCTTTCACCTGCTCATATATACCTGCATACAGCACACAACTACACAAACACAAACACAACATACAAACGCATAATTATGCACAGCAACTGCTCTTCTGTAGTCCATTCATGTGTGTGCGTAGGCAGAATGAGTACATTTAGTCACGTCAGAGAGCATGATTAGAGTCTTTAATGTCACTAGAGAACAGACTGAATGACCGATGACCTCATGACCTCACAGACACAGGAGATGGGACAGTGGTGTGAAGAGGGTGTGAAATAAATCAGAACGCTTCAAGCCACGGAGTTTTAAAGTGAAACATATATTCCTGTAAACTTCTATAAAGTTCTGATGTAATACAACAAATCTGATTCATTTTATTTTTAATTTCTCTGAGTTTATTACAGAGTGAGAATAGAATAGAATAAAATATAATAAAACAAGACAATAATAAGAAAATATCAGAATAGAATTGAATAAAAAGAGTAAAACAGAATAACAAAAAGAATAGCATAGAATAGAATACAATAGTCAAACAGTGGAATAGAAAAAACAAATAGAATTGAGTAGAATAAAACAAAACAAAAAATAGAATAGAGTACAATAACAAACAGATTAGAATACAATTGAATAAGAGTATTAGCAGAGAATAGAGTACAGTAGAATAGTGAAATAAAACAAAAATAATAGTATGGAATAGAACAGAATTAAACAACAAAATAAAAGTAAAAAAATTATATAACAGAAAATAGAACAGAAAAGATCACATTAGAATACAGCAGAATAGACTAAAAAGAATAGCATAGACTACAATAGAATTACAATAGAATACAATAAAATAGTGGAATTAGATTAGATCAGATTAGAATATATCTGAATAAAAAGAGCAGAATAAAGTAGAGTGAAATAAAACAAAGGATCAGAGTAGAGTACAATAAAATATAAAACACATTAGAATAGAATTAAATAAAAAGAATAGCATAGAGTTGATTAGAACTAAAAATAAAACAGAAGAGTGGAATAGAACAAAAAGAATAGAATAGAATAAAACAAGAGAAAAGAATGTAGTACAAAAGAACAGAACAAATTCGAATACAAATGAATAAGAGTCACCAAGAATAGAATGGAATTAAACAGAATAGAATAACATATGATAGAATAGAATAGAAATCAGCCCACCCTTCATTTGAGTGTTGTAGCAGCAGGATCTTGAAGTTAGATGGTATTTCTCCCAGAATTCTCAGGTGATTTGGGTTTATGGTCAGGTGACCGCAGGCCTGAAAGCGCGCGAGCACACACACACACACGCACATGCACATGCACGCACGCACGCACACGCGCACACGC